>NW_027183678.1:0-116123 GCF_041296385.1 Aphelocoma coerulescens | reverse complement strand
CACCCCCTACACCCCCCCCCCCCCAACCCCCCCCCCCCTCTCCCCCCTAGCCCTCCCCTCCCTCCCCCCCGGCCCGGTCCCCCCCATCCCCCCTCCCTTTCCCCCTACACGCCTCAACCCTGCCCTACCCCTCCATCCCCCCCCCCCTCCTCCACCGTTCCTCCCCCCCCCCATCCCGCGTCCCCCCTGCCCTCTCACCCTGCTCCCCTTCCCCTCCCAATTTCCCCCACCTGCCCTCAATCCTCCCCCTCTGTCTCCCACCTTTCCTTCCACCTCCCCGTGTTCCTCTTCCCGCTTTCCCCCTCTGCACCTTGACCCCCCCCACCTGTGCTCCGTCCTCGTCCTCCCCCCCCTCCTTTCCTGTCCCCCCACCCCGCCTCTCCCTGCACACCCCGAACCCCCCACCTGCCCTCCTTCTTTGACCCCCTCTGCTCCCTTATTCCCGTCCTCTGTCCCGTCTTTCCCCCGCAGCCGCGGGGCTCGGGGCGCCGGAGAATAAAGCCCAGAGGGCCGGAGCCCGGCGCCCCTGCCCTCGCTGGAGCCCCACACGGGGCCGGACCCGCTCGGCGGGTCCTCTGTGCAAACAAGAACACCGCCGGGGCTCCGGCTTTCCACACACACACTGGGGATCCCCTCCTCAGGAGGGGGTCCCGGGGGGGGGTGGGTTTCAGGGAGGGGGGTGTGTTGGGGTAGGGTGGGCCCCCTCCACCGGAGGAGGGGGTCCCGGGGGGGGGGGGTGGGTGGGTTTCGGGGAGGGTGGTGGGTTGGGGTGGGCCCCCTCCGGAGGAGGGGATCCCGGGAGGGGTGGGTGGGTTTCGGGGAGGGTGGTGGGTTGGGGTGGGCCCCCTCCGGAGGAGGGGGTCCCGGGGAGGGGTGGGTTGGGTGGGCCCCCTCCGGAGGAGGGGGTCCCGGGAGGGGGTCAGGGTGGGCCCCCTCCGGAGGAGGGGGTCCGGGGGAGGGGGGTGGGGCGGAGGGGGGACTTTCCCCCCCTCCAGTCCCCGCCCCCTCTCCCGGACCCCCTCCTCCGGACGGGGCTCCCCCCGGCCCCCTCCCCGGGACCCCCTCCTCCGGACGGGGCCCCGGGGGGGAGGGAGGGGGGCGGGTGGGGTGGGGGGGAAGCAGAGGGGGTCATGTCACTCTGCAGCATGAGCAGACATAGAGACCACAGGCCAAACCAACAGCCCCTCCCGTCGGGCCCCCCCCACCCCACCCGCCCCCCTCCCTCCCCCCCGGGGCCCCGGTCCGGAGGAGGGGGTCCCGGGGAGGGGGCCGGGGGGAGCCCCGTCCGGAGGAGGGGGTCCGGGAGAGGGGGCGGGGACTGGAGGGGGGGGAAAGTCCCCCCTCCGCCCCACCCCCCTCCCCCGGACCCCCTCCTCCGGAGGGGGCCCACCCTGACCCCCTCCCGGGACCCCCTCCTCCGGAGGGGGCCCACCCCAACCCACCACCCTCCCCGAAACCCACCCACCCCCCCCGGGACCCCCTCCTCCGGAGGGGGCCCACCCCAACCCACCACCCTCCCCGAAACCCACCCACCCCTCCCGGGACCCCCTCCTCCGGAGGGGGCCCACCCCAACCCACCACCCTCCCCGAAACCCACCCACCCCCCCCCCCCGGGACCCCCTCCTCCGGTGGAGGGGGCCCACCCTACCCCAACACACCCCCCTCCCTGAAACCCACCCCCCCCCGGGACCCCCTCCTGAGGAGGGGATCCCCAGTGTGTGTGTGGAAAGCCGGAGCCCCGGCGGTGTTCTTGTTTGCACAGGGGACCCGCCGAGCGGGTCCGGCCCCGTGTGGGGCTCCAGCGAGGGCAGGGGCGCCGGGCTCCGGCCCTCTGGGCTTTATTCTCCGGCGCCCCGAGCCCCGCGGCTGCGGGAGAAAGACGGGACAGAGGACGGGAATAAGGGAGCAGAGGGGGTCAAAGAAGGAGGGCAGGTGGGGGGTTCAGGGTGTGCAGGGAGAGGCGGGGTGGGGGGACAGGAAAGGAGGGGGGGGAAGACGAGGACGGAGCACAGGTGGGGGGGGGTCAAGGTGCAGAGGGGGAAAGCGGGAAGAGGAACACGGGGAGGTGGAAGGAATGAGATAGGGTAGGGAGAGGAGTCGGGGTGCGTTGGGGAGAACGAGGGGGGAAGGGAAAGGCCGGGTGAGGGCGAGGGATGATGGTCAGAGGAGGGGGAGAAGGGGAAGAGAGGGGAGTCGGGTTGGGGAGCGGGGTACGGAGAGGGGAGAAAGGAGGGCTGGGGGACAAAGGAGGGCTGGGGGGGTCGGGGATGCGCAGGGGAGCAGGGAGAGAGGGTGGGGGGCGCTGGGGAGAGGGCAGGAGGGGGGCTGGGAGGGAAAGGGAGGGTGTGGGTGAGAGAAAGAACTGGGGGGGTAGGAAAGAGGTGATAAGCGGGGGAAGAAGGAGGAGGATAGGGGCAGGAGAAAGAGGGGGAGGAAAGAGGGGGAGCCCGGCCCGGCGGCAGCCTCACCGACTTCTGAGCGCGCAAATGGCGGCGGGGGCGATTTCCGGGCCTTAAATCCCCTCGGCCCCGCCCCGCGCAGCCGCGCTGGGGCCCCGCGCACCTGTGCGGACCCCGCCCCGCGCACCTGAGCCGGATTAGGGGCCGCCCCTGAAGCCGCGCCCCCGGCCCCGCCCGGGACCGCCCCAGAGCCCCGGCCCCGCCCGGCCCCGGGGCCCGCCCTGCCCGGCACGGGGGCGGCTCCATCGCTCGGGGCCCCGCCCCTCTCTCCCGGGCCGGGCCCGCCCCGCGCACCGGGGCCGCTCCCGGGACCGGGGCTCCGGGTCCTGCCGGCGGCCGCTGCGGGTCCCGGGCGGCGCCGCCTCTTCCCCGGCGGGATTGGGGCTGGCATCGGGACCGGGAGGAGCCGCTCCGGGACGGGCGCTGGGGCCGAGCCCGGCGCTGCCGCTCCTGCTCCGGCCGGCTCTCCGCGGGGAGCCGGGGCTGTGCCAGCGCCCGGGCAGCCCCGGGATCCCGAGCCGGGCCCGACGCGCCGGGCCGGGCTCCGCTCAGCCCTGAGCCCCTCCCGGAGCCCGCCTTGGGCCCCACGACGCGGCCCCGGGCTCTGCCGCCAGCCCCGGACGCGGCGCTGAGTCGCTGCTCCCGAGCTCTGCGTGAGGCCGGGGAGCCCGGCTTCGGGCTGTGCCTAAGGCAGGACTCGGAGCTCAGAGACACAGACTCGCCCTGGCCCGAAGAGCCCGCTTTGAGCATCAAAACACGGCATTTAGGCTTTAATTCAGGTCCAGCAAAACGCAGCACTTCAGTTTCTCTTTGTGAGCCCAAACACACAGGACTCATTCTCTTCCTCAAGCCCTGAAAACAGGATTTAGTCACTGTTTCTGAGTCCCAGCTCTGGCCATACCAGCCTGCTCTCAGGACTCTTTAGATAGAGAAATGCTGTTAGCAAGGGTTCTCTTGCTATTTTCTAAGTCTGTGAGAGACTTCTCTCTCTCACAGAAGAGGTGGCAGGGAATGTAAACAACCAAACCACCACCTGCAACCTTGAAAAGTCTTGATAATGGTACAGTAGAAAAATATTTTGAGAGTGGATGTTTTAGGATTTTAGCTAATCACCCCCAAGGGGAGGCTGATCGTTTGTCCAATTAGACTATGAAGAAAAAAGTCTATAATAGAGTTTGTAAAATAATTAAATAAATGAATCTTGCTGCACAATTCCTGCCTGCTGGATCTTCTCTCCTCCTCCTCCTCCCTGCGGCTGCGGGACACAGTGATATACCCTAGGGCCTCGGCCTGCGGTAATAGGACTCCACAATGCAGGATTTAGTCTCTGCTTTTAAGCTCTGCGCCTGCTTTTGAGCCCCCGAAACGCAGCACTGGGTCTCTTTTTGTGAGCCCAAAACCGCTCCTGTCCCTCGGGTTCGGAGCCCCCAGAAGTGCCCGGGGCCACAGCTGGACCCCAGCTGGGCACCAGCAGCTGCTCCCTCACCCCCCGTGGGATGGGGAAGAGACCAGAGACAAAATTCCAGCTCAGAACAGTTTAAGAATGGAAACCAAGACAAATACAATCATTTGAGATTAATGACAACACATAATAACAGTGAGAGCAACAAGAGCAGTGGTAACAATAATGAACAGGAGAGGGAGAAAAACCCCTCCACACCCCCCTCCCTTTAACATTATAAATCCAAAATTTAATCCAGAGCACCAGAATCTCCCACTGTGGGGGATTTCCATATTCCTGTTACTTTCTCTGTGTTCTGTCCTGGGGATTTGTGGACTGAGGGAGGCACTGGCTGCTCCTCTGGGCAAGGGGAAGGCCCCTGTGCTATTCCCATGAAGAGAACACCTGGAATTACTGCCCTGGGAGCCCAGTCCGGTCCTTCCAGTGACTGGGGGGCACCCAGAGGGTCTTTACATGAAATGAAAATGACATCCTGGTCCAGTGCATTGACAGCAGGATTGGACACTCCTGGCCAAGGTGACCAGTCCGTGGGAATCGCACCGGTGACCATCCAGGGGGGATTTTAAGTTGGATTCTTGCAGATTTCATCGTGCAGAAGCTCCAATTCTTTTTGGCACCTCTTGTTCAAATGTCTCCCCACTGGAAGAGGTCAATTAGTCTTTGTAATGACCTGACTGCCAGAGGCAGGGAAAAACAATCAGCGTTCCCTGAACGCCTCCATGACTTCCATGTCCACCTGCACCGAGTGGCCGATGGGCACGAGCTTGCCCAGAACAGGCTCAGAGATGGGGCTTTCAACCCAAACCATTCCATCATTCCATGACCTCCCCCGGTATTATTTTTGCACTGTTCCCTCTCAAATTTAAATTCCTAAATTTAAATGGTTTATTAAAGCAAGAATTTTTTAATTATTCAGGAATAAAAAGGGAAGCATCACACATACAAGAATCATTCCTACACCCACCAAACCATTCTTAACTGGAAGCCTATTCCCTCATCTCTGCCCTCCTTTTGCTTTCCTGGAAAACCCTGTGATCCCACAGTTTCTCCAAGAGATCTGCTGGGAGTACGGCAAGGTCTGCTCTGTCAGAGAGCCTGGGGGGTTTACAGCACTTGTTCCTCTGCATCTTCACCCTTTCATCAGCTTTCCCCTGGAACGGTGTTGTGGGAGAAGCTTGGAATTACCAGAAATGGATCAGGTTCACATTTTTTCCCCACCAGTTTTCATCTGGTTTGAAATTCCTGGAATGACCCTCAATTGTGCCCTGGAACAGTGCTGTGAAAGGATCAGTCAGAAGAACAGCCTGAAAGGAGAAAACCACCTCCAGCAGCAGCCGGAATGATCCCATTTCTGTTCTTACCTGGTCCTGCCAGAGCTCCCAACAGCCATTTCCATTCCAAAACAAGAGCTATGGAAGACATTCCTGCTGTCTGTGAGGGTGAGGTGGCAGTTCTGGACGTTCTTTGCTGTGGAATCAGACAACAAACAGCATAAATAATCTTGGTGGTCTCTTCCAAGCCAAACCACCCCGTGATTCCATGCGTGGATCAGCACCTGACCCAACTCCATTCCAGAAACCTCCTCCCACTAACCCAGAACTTTCCTTTTTCCGCTCAACATCAGGGATTTGCTGCCAAGTGCCCCGGGCAGGGGACGCCTCAGCATTCCCTGGGGTGCCTCAGCATTCCCTGGGCTGCTGTTCCACGCCGATCCCGTGTCCAGCGCCGTTCCGGGCTGCAGTGCCGGGCTCTCCCCACAAGGCGGCAGCACCGGGAGCGAGCAGCCCCGGCCGGTCCCGCTGTCTCGGGGCAGCTGCGCCTTTAACCCGCCCGGAGCCGGCGGGGCCGTGAACACAGCGGGCAAAAACCCCACCGATCCCCTTTATTTCACCCCCAGAGGCACAGGATCGCAGCATTCCCTGGGCTGGAAGGGACCCGCAGGGAGCATCGAGTCCAAATCCTGGTCCTGCACCCCAAGAATCCCACCCTGTGCCCAAGAGCCTTGTCCAGACCCAAACTCTGCCCCCAGGATCCTGAAAACACAGCGGGGCTGGGAGAAGGATGACAATGGAAGATTTTTTATATAGATCTCCTTGTACGATCGTTATATAATATCATTAGATCGCCCAGGAACCCATCCCTGTACCTGGACAGCCAGAAGTGCACAAAATCCCAGCCCCTCCCAAGATGCAGCTCCTCACACCAAACCTTGGGAGAATCCCTGGTGCTTCCAACACCGCTGCAATCCCACCTGGAGCTGAGCTTACAGGGTGCTCTGCCTAATCCACATCCAAGCCTGGATAGCCCAAAGCCTGCAAGAAAAGAGGAGGCAAAGTGAAAAGGAGTGAGGGGGAAAAAACCAGAGTTTTAGGTTTTTCCCCTGTTTGCAACAGGATTGAAGGGCAGGATGGAGAGGTTTTGTGGAAAAGAAGTACCAAAGGCTGCTTCATTCCCAGCAATTAGCGCTGCTCAGGTTGAATCCAAGAGGCCCAATCCACCAGGTTTAAACAGGAGCGGCCGACAGGATGGGTTATGACACAGATCTGTGAAGCTGGAGCCTTCTTTCTTCTCCCGGGCTCTCCCAGAAATTCTCCATGTCCGGACGCGCTCCCGCTCTCCCCGCTGGGGAGGACGGACTTGGATAGCCCGGGTGACTGGTGAGCCTAAAACAATAAGTGATGCAGTGATCCAAGTGTTTTTCCCCAGGAAATGACATATTCTCTGGACCTGGGATAACCCATATCCCATGGCCTTCTCCAGGAAGAGTCCCAGCTGGATAGGGTCTCCCAGAAAGGATTCCATAGGGGCTCACCTTTTGCTTGGAGCTCGGCTGAATTCCTCAGCAATGCCAGGGAATGTTGCCATTGGAGGCTTTGGGCAGATTGGGCTCAATTGCCTTTTTAGGTTTTGTTACCGTCTCTCAGACTTCCCACTGGAATGTGGTCTCCAAGGAACATGTAAATCCCATTGGATTCCTGCTCTTTCAGACAATTTTTTGTACCATTCCTGTACAAAACGAGGCCCCCTGTTCGGATGCTTTTCCCCACCGTTCCCCAGCAGTTTTATCTGCCAGTCCTTTCCCTGCGCTGGTTGGGCTCTTCCCAGATCTCTGAGCTCCTTCACAAGGCAGGAGATCCATTTGGCCCAGGAACCGAACCCTCCCGAGGAATTGTCTGATGCCATCTCCATATTTCACAGCTGATCCTTGTGCTCAAAGGATCCCCCTTTCTTCCCTCCAGCCAATTCCAAGCCTCGCTGCCCCCAGCCGGGAACAGTCCCCAGGCCGATCCCTGCAGTCTTCCCTGCCAGGATCCTGCTCAGGAATCCATGGGCTACGAATGGAAGAATTAATTCTTCCCACCCCTGCCCAGTTCTAATTCCAAAGGATTTGGTGGCTGCCTTACCCGGCTGGAGCCTGCTTCCAACTCTGTTCTTGCTGCTTCTGCTGCTTTCCATTTCCCAGGAATTCCACCAACGGAGCGACAGCGTTTTCCACCTCCTCCTCCAGGATTCCCTCTGTTGCGTTCGGGTGCTGGAAGGATATCAAAACCTGGGCCTCACTATCAGGAATTATATCCCCGGATTTGTTCCTTTCCAAATGTCACCTCTTCCCAACAAAGCACTGGCCATCCAAGGAATTCTAGAGAGCGATGTGCTGACCGCTGCTTACTCCTCTGGAATGTCAGAGCTTGGAAAAAAAGGGCAGTTGAGGCTTTTCCTGGTGCTGCCCATGAAGTGTATTTTACCTAAGTGCCCCTGCCCATGCCTTTGCCTGTATCCGCCAAAAATCCACCCGTTCATTCCCCAGCTGCTGCCTCCCTCTTTTCCTGGATCCAACAGAATTTTAACAGGTGAATATTCCCCTCTGGAAGAGCACCTTTCATTCCAAACCTAAGAACAAACAAACGAATCACTTTCCTTCGACCTTCCTTATTAGGATTCCACTGAGAGCAGTGGATGGAAAATGATCCTCTCCTGGTCCCTGCTGGATTCCCGGAGCAGGGATCCTTTCCCTCTTTCCCCCCACCCCCCGCGGTGCCCTCCTCCCCCTCCCGCCCCACCCCGCACCCTTTTCAGCCTTTGTTCCACAGCTTTTGCCTCTGGACCTCAGATCCTTTTGGTCTCCAGGAGCTCCCAGCAGCTCCACAGCCTTTCCTCTCCCATCCTGATCCTTTCTCCAGGAATGGAGCTCTGCATTGCAATTCCCTTCTCTTTTCTCCGACAATTCCCACCAACCCAAACCTAAAGCTGACACAAGGAACGCTCGGTGCCCACAAATCCAAATCCAGACCTGGCCATCCCTAAACCAGCAACTCCCGGACAATTTGCGTTCATTCCAACCTAACACTGAGGACTCACCTAATCCTTCAAAATTCCCAAGAAATATCCCGTTGCCTTCAGCTCCCAGGGGATTCTGCTTCGTGCTCACACGGATTTGGGACTTCCCTGAAAAACCCGTGCAGGGCACGCTGGAATCCCCGATCCCGTGAATCCGGGGAGTGTGAAAAGCTCGGTCCAGCCTGGGCCCCCAGAAATTTTTGCCAAATATCCCCCAAGTCCTCGGGACAACAGAACTCTCTGGTACTGCATTTTTGGCGTTGTAAAGCCTGGAATTACTTTACCCCTAGTGCTGGGCTCTGGATGTGGCCGAGAAAATCCCGGCCTCCGCACAGACCCAGATTCCAAACTTTTTGATACATTTGAGCAAACCGAGAAATTCCCCTTCCCTGCTTCTTCTTAAGGGCATCCTTCTCTTCCCTTACCCGGCCTGCTCTCTCCCACTGGGCTGGGTTTTTCCCTTCCCATGCTAATTAGTCCCTACTTCTAGGAGCTTTAGGTACCTTTCTTCCCTGGCAGGGATTTCTTAACACAGCTATCGAGGCTTTGGGAGTCTTCTTTATCTTCTACTTTCTGGAAACACACCCTCTGATCCATAAATGCCGCAATCCAGATGCCCAACTTCACCAAGACATCCTTTTCACCTAAAAACACTCACTCTCAACTCTTAGATCTTTTAAAGTTTTACCCCCGCAAAATTCCCCTGCTTTTCCACCGCTGAATTCCTCCGTCCTGATTCCAAGAATTTCTTGAATACCACGGGGCTTTTCTCAAGATTTACCCCCACAACCTTCCCTACGTGCCCACTGCTCACCACCTCATTTTTCCCTCAATGTCTTCGTTCTCCACCCCAGAGAGTCTGTCAAGTGTTGCCTCCAAAATGTTCCCCCTCTGTCCACTACTGAGTTCCCCATTTTGCCTTCAAAATATTCCTTCTGTCCCCTCCAGACTGCATCCACTTTTACCCCCAACATTTTACTTCCTCTACAATATTGATTAAACCTTTTCCACCCCAAAAATGTGCATTCCCTCCCTTAAACAGCACCTCAGCTTTTCCCTCAAAAATGCCCCAGAGAGAAACTCCGATTCAGCCCCCAAACTCCCATTTTCCTACACAAACAGTTCTTGTGGCCCCTCTCAATTCCCCCAGGCTTTCAGCTAAAGGAATAACTGGAAGCCTATTCCCTCATCTCTGCCCTCCTTTTGCTTTCCTGGAAAACCTTGCCATCCCACACTTTCTCCAAGAGATCTGCTGCGAGTACTGCAAGGTCTGCTCTGTCAGAGTGCCAGGGGGGTTTACAGCACTTGCTCCTCTGCATCTTCACCCTTTCATCAGCTTTCCCCTGGAACGGTGTTGTGCGAGAAGCTTGGAATTACCAGAAATGGATCGGGTTCACACTTTTTCCCCACCAGTTTTCATCTGGTTTGAAATTCCTGGAATTACCCTCAAACGTGCCCTAGAACAGTGCTGTGAAAGGATCAATCAGAAGAACAGCCTGAAAGCAGAAAACCACCTCCAGCAGCAGCCAGAATGATCCCATTTCTGTTCTTACCTGGTCCTGCCAGAGCTCCCAATGGCCCTTCCCATTCCAAAACAAGAACTATCGAAGACATTCCTGCTGTCCGTGAGGGTGAGGTGCCAGTTCTGGATGTTCTTTGCTGTGGAATCGGACAACAAACAGAGCGTAAATGATCTTGGTGGCTCTTCCAAGCCAAACCACCCCGTGATTCCTTGCGTGGATCAGCACCTGTCCCAACTCCATTCCAGAAACCTCCTCCCACTAACCCAGAACCTTCCTTTTTCCGCTCAACATCAGGGATTTGCTGCCGAGTGCCCCGGGCAGGGGACGCCTCAGCCCTCTCTGGGACACCTCAGCATTCCCTGGGACGCCTCAGCATTCCCTGGGACGCCTCAGCATTCCCTGGGGTGCTGTTCCACGCCGATCCCGTGTCCAGCGCCGTTCCGGGCTGCAGTGCCGGGCTCTCCCCACAAGGCGGCAGCACCGGGAGCGAGCAGCCCCGGCCGGTCCCGCTGTCTCGGGGCAGCTGCGCCTTTAACCCGCCCGGAGCCGGCGGGGCCGTGAACACAGCGGGCAAAACCCCCACCGATCCCCTTTCTTTCACCCCCAGAGGCACAGGATCGCAGCATTCCCTGGGCTGGAAGGGACCCGCAGGGAGCATCGAGTCCACATCCTCGTCCTGCACCCCAAGAATCCCACCCTGTGCCCGAGAGCCTTGTCCAGACCCAAACTCTGCCCCCAGGATCCTGAAAACACAGCGGGGCTGGGAGAAGGGTAACAAGGGAGGATTTTTTACATAGTTCTCCTTGTATGATCGTTATATAATCTTATTAGATAGTCCAGCAACCCATCCCTGGGCCGGGACCCCCACCCCTGTCCCGGGACACCCATCCCTGGGCCGGAATACCGATCCCCCGCGGCCCCCACCGTCCGCTCGGGACTGTCCCCGTTCCCCGCTCACCTCCGAGCCCGCAGCACCCGCCCCGGTGCCCCCGGCCCGGCAGCGCTGCTCCCCGGACTCCCCGCCATTGCCACGTCGGGCGAAGATGGGCGGAAATTACCGGTACCACACCAATGTGGCGATGCGACCTTCTCAAGATGGCGGCGGTGGAGGACCCCGCTCCGTCTATTCGGCTGCCTGAATGCTCCCGCCTACCCCAGGCGCCGCTGACCCCACAGTCGGTGTCCGCATAGCGGGAAACGCCTCAGAAAATTGCGTGCAAGCGCTGGGCTGGCGTTGGTGTCGGCGTCGCGTTCAGGCAGCCGAATAGACGCAGCTAGAGGGGGCCTTCCCTGCCACCATCTTGAGAAGGTCAGAAAACAGCGTAAACGACCGCCATCTTTAGTGTGGCGATGACCTAATTTCCGGTTTTGCCGCCATCTTGGGTGCTGGCAGAAGCCACTTCCGGTCGAGCCGCCATCTTTAGTGTGGTACTCACAAGGCCCCCGCCCCTCACAAGGGCTTCTGTCTATTCAGCTGCCTGAATCCAGCCCGGACTCCGACGCCGGCCCCGCGCTTTCCGCGCGATTTTCCGCCGTGGTCCCCGGTGCGAGGACACGGGTGGTGGGGTCACCGGCGCCGGAGGCGGGCGACGGTCCCGCGACCGGCGGCAGGCATCGGCAGGGATACCTCTCTTAGGGGCCTAGTGCGTCCGCCATCTTGAGTGTGGCGGAAGTGTCATCCACCCTCTGCAAGGTCCTGGCAGGTTCGAATAAAAACGCCACTTACGCCGTCCCGAAAGCGCCGAACTGCGCCTTCCTTTCCGAGCCGCCCCCTTGAGAGCGGCACGCGGGCGGCTCTATTCCCACCGTGCTCGCCCGGTGCTCCCCGCCCCGGCTCGCGCTGCGACCGCGCCTCTGCTGCCCGGCAAAACCGGCCCCGCCGGGCCGCCCCCCGCGCTGTCATTCGTCGCGGTCACCGCCCCGCACGGCGCCCGCTCCTTTGCAGCGCTCTGGCCCCGCTCATGCACGCCCGTGTCCCTTGGCGCTCCGAACCGTCCTTCGCCCCTCCCCTCCGCTGCCAGACGCGGCCCCGCTCGCTCCTTGCCCTTGCCACGCTCGGCAGCCACCGAGGCCGCCGCCCTCTCGGCTCCCCCGGCCCCGGGCGGCAGCAGCGCCGGGGCGCCGTGCCGGGGCCGGCAGTGCCGCGCTCTCGCCACCAGGCGGCAGCAGCGCCGCCCAGCTCAGCCCGGGGCCGGGCCGCGCTGCGGGGCACGGACAGAGCAGAGGCAAAAGCCGGCTCAGGGCGCTCTGCAGCTCCTGCAGCCCGAGCCTCTCGGCTCCTGGCGCCAGGCACTCGCTTCTTCCCTTCCTACAGAAAAACGCCGCCTCGTTATGCTCCAAACTTGCTCATCTCTAGTCCCAGCTTCTTATATTCCTATATGCAACAGAGTAGAGAGAGAGGGCTGGCTTATTTCAAAATGAATCTACATCTAAATCCATCGCCTTTGTCTATAGATGTCAAAATGAAGACCTTAGCAGGTTTTGGTATTCTGCACACATCCCTCCCTGGGAGGAATGGTAAAAAGTTAAAAACAAATGAAATTTAAACAGTAAAAAGTTAGAAAAAAAGTTACAACGGCAGAAATTTAGAAACAAACAAAGAGGTACAATACAAGAAACGAACAAATTTCTAAAGGTAGAAAGGTTGAAAGTTAAAAACAAAGGTAGAAACAAAAAAAAATTAGAAACAAAGTTAGGTAGACATTTAGAGACAAAGTCAGAAAGGCGAGTGTTGAGCTTTTGACAGGGTACCCTTCCTTCTCAGACCAGGGTGAAAGAGCAGAGGAGGCTGCTGTTCTGCTAAGTTCTTGATTTCACAGTCTCACAGCTGTCTTGAAGGCAGACTTTGAATGGGGTTACATGATAAAGCCAAGCAGCAGCAGCAGGCAAAACCAGCTGCTTCTATATGCTCCATACCCTATATTTTTTGCTTACAGAAGTGTGGATTATATTTGTTAATTGACCAGTAAGATTCACACACGATTCTAGTTTTCTTAACCCACCCTGGTCTAATTCTAACAGTCGTAAGCCTCACACAAGTGTTACATCTGTGTTACACAGATTTGCATCTACAGTTTCTATCAGCTCTTAGTGTTTATGTGAACACTCCATCTAAAAAATGGCAACAGTGCCACTCAATCTAGATTTTGTCTAAAGTAAAGAATTCTGTGAAAAGGTAACACTGCTGCAGCAAGAGCTGTGCTGAAGATCTCTGCTACAGCTTTTTCATGACTAAGGCACTTGGCATCTATTTCTCCTAAAAGTTAAAAATCCGTAGTTCTATTGCACTTTGCTGTGGCTTCATGGATGCCAGCTTGTCCAAAGGTTTCAATTCAAACCTAAGGCTTTGGCTTCCCTCCCTTTCTGGCTTCCCTGAGGCCAGAGGAGCCTCCACTCTAAGAAGGTTAGAAACAAGGTTAGAAAGGTAAAAGTTAGAAAGCAAAAAATACATTTAGAAAGGCACAAAGTTAGAAATGTAGAGTGTTAGAAACAAACAAAGGCAGAAAGGTAAAAATGGGGAGAAAAACAAAGGTAGAAAGTTTCAAAGTTAGAAGCAAACAGAGGCAGAAAGGGACAAATCTAGCAAGTTAGAAACAAACAAAGGTAGAAAGTCAAAAAGGTAGAAATGAACAAAGGTAGAAAGTTGGAGAGGCAGAAAGTGCAGAGGCTGGCAGCAGCCATTCCAGCCTTAAGGAGAGCCCTGTGGAGAAGAGCAACTTGTTCCATTGATCTTCACTTCGAGAAGGGCCTTCTGCTCTCTTGGGAAAGATGCAGACCAGGCCATGACTCCAGCTAGAAGCAGCAGGTGGGAATGCTTTTCCTTCACCTCCCAGAAAGCTGGGAGCTTTCATGTTTGAGTCAGTGGCCTAAAAGGGGCAGAAAGGCTGCCCTGACAAGTGTGTGGGCATGGATCTGTTTGGTCTTGCCCTGTGCCCATTCCCAAAACTCTCTTCAAACTTGCCCAAAATAGCAACACAAAGCCTGGGGCAGATTGTGCCTGAAGAAAGAATGGTCTCTGTTTTTTTTCCAAGCTGCTACAGAAACAAACTAAGGTAGAAAGGTAAAAATGAACAAAGGAGGGAAGGTGAGAAAGGTAGTTCGAAAGTCAAAGTCAGAGAAAGAGAGAAAGTCAGAGAGAGAAAGAGAGAAAGTCAGAGAAAGGGAAAGGCAGAAAGAAAGCAAGGCAGAAAGCAAGTCAGAGAGAAAGAAAGAAAGAAAAATAGAGAGAAAAAGGAATAGAGAAAGAGAAGAATCGGGTTTGAGAGAAAAAGAAATGGAGTTTAAAAGAGAAGTAGTGTTGAAGAGAAAAAGAGCAACTGAGAACTAGAGTGACAGAGACATCCAGAAAGAGTTAAACAGTGAGAAAAAGAGAAAGAGTTGGAAAAAGTCAAGTGAGGAATAGACTAAAAAGTAAAGCAAAGCAGAGCAGCAAAGCAAGAAATACGGCAAAAAACTTACTAAAGCACACCAAAGGAAGAGAGCAACCAAAGGGGGGAGGGGGGGTATCTTTATTAGGGTTTCTTCAACTTTATTGAATGAGGGTTTTTTAGTTACACTTCAGCAAAGCAAGTGGAAACAACAATGTGCACAAGCACAAGTACAAATCCAATCCATCTGCACACTGGTCAAAGTCCAAGTGACATCCAGAGCAATACGTGCAAGTGCAGCGGCAAACACGAATCCAGAGCAACACAAGCCAACCCCATCGCAGTACAACCTAACAATTGTTCTCTTTCTGGAAAATGTATGACATCTTATTGGTCCAGGAAACCCAAAACAACAGCAGCAGACAGAGAACAAAACACTCATCCACCACCCACCTCCTTCAGCTTCCACACAAACCCACCCTCGCTCTCGTCTCGAGAGCACCCCATGGGAAGGCGGTTCCCGGGAGCCCCAAAATCATCGCGCCTGACAAATGCCCAGCCCCGGCACGGTCAGCACCCAACCCCTGGCGATGAACGTCACCTCACAGAGCGGCCGGGGCCCAGATAAAAAAACCCAGCTGGGAGGGAAAAAAACCCCAGACAGCAGAGCTGGGTTGTTTTTACTCTAAGTTTAAAAAGTAGCTGAAAAGCCTGAAAGGCAAAACTCACACCCACAAGGTTAGAAGCATTCCACACACGCACTCTTCTCGCAGGCAGACAGACACAGACAGTCACACACACACACAGTCACACAGCCTTCAGCTTACACCCTGACTGCAGCCCTGACTCAAAACATTCCAGCCATGAAGATGCTTCGACGCAGCTTCTGGATGCCGCTCCTCGACGCCGAACGGGGCGCTCTGGGAAAATCGGTAGCGTCGGTGACCGCAGAGATCCGAGGCGGCCTCGGGGACCTGCGAGACAACGTGAGGCAGCCAACGAGCCGCCGAGGGCTAGGAGTTATTCCCACACCGGGCCCATAAGTCTTC
The DNA here is from genome assembly GCF_041296385.1 of Aphelocoma coerulescens. Classification (NCBI taxonomy): domain Eukaryota; kingdom Metazoa; phylum Chordata; class Aves; order Passeriformes; family Corvidae; genus Aphelocoma; species Aphelocoma coerulescens. The sequence continues at coordinate 100,925 of NW_027183678.1, read as the reverse complement.
TACCCAAAAACCCATAGAAAAGAGATGAACCACTAAGTTTTGTAACTCTTCTACTTAACCGTGACCCTACGTGCCGGGGCAGGGCAGCTCAAACCCAGACAGCACATAGGTAAGTGTTCTACGATGTACAGACCTGTGAAACAGAGAGGCAAGAACTAAAACGCAGGGGAAAGCAGGGATTAGATACAATAAAATGTCGGTAGGGCCTTTTTTAAGCTGAACCTAAGTCAATCACTACATCAACTCAAGTTGAACCCTATGTTAACTTCCAAAGACATATGTCTTTTCAAACCCAGATTTGCAATTTTAGGAAAACAGGAGCTGCGCGCTCAATGTACCTGGACTCCTGGCCAGTGGACGGGTGTGACAGAGCCCCAGGTCACAAAAAAGAAAAGCAAAACATGTGATCACATACCCTTGTACAAGAAACAATATCAAAGTGAGACCAACTTGGAGCAAGTCTGGATCATTCCCATAAGGGTTACCAGGAGGGGTTCTCTGCTCTTTCTCTGCAATGGGACTCCCCAGCTGAAGTTCAGACCAGGATGACAGGAACGTTTTAGGGTAACTGCTCTTGTATCCCTTCCTAATCGCTACTGTAACACATAATAATGATTTGATGCATTGCCTTTCTACCTTGATTTCTGTTACTGCTTCTTATCCATGTAGTTCATTCTTCTTACTTGCTTATCATCCATATAATAAATAAGCCTATCCCAAAAGAAGTCATTCTTTTGTTCTGATCACTTCACTAATAGCACTAACTAGCAAAAGAACACTCCCCTTCCTCTGGCAAAGAACTCTCCTTCTCATCCAGGTGCCTGTGGCTGAAACTGAAATTCCACCTCCAAAATGCTGTATGTCCAAGGTTAGTAATTCCCAAGGAAATTCCCCACCGATCATAAGCAATCACCTATAACTTCTCCTCTGGAATCGTTACTGCTTTGGCTTTCTGTGGAAGTGTTTCAAACATCCATTGAGGGTTCAGGGGCTTGCTCGGGTTGCTTATGGCTCACCCTGACAGGCCCAAGCCAACTCCAAGTACCCAGAATTTCAGGGAAATATTGATGCGGTTTATAAATGCTCCCCTTCCCTGCAAGTCAGTCCTTCACTGCACATCCAGGGAGCGGATTTACTCCGTCCTTTGTACTCAAGAGCACCTCTCCAGCACAAATCCCACCTCTCACAGACACAAACCAAACAGAAACCTACTGCAGGTGTTTGCGTTGAAAGTACAATTCTTAGCACATCTGGCTACATGATTAAAACACGTGCATGCACTGATGTCATAGAGGGAACGCTTTTCAGCGGAGAAAACAGCCATTTTGGTAGCATACTTGGATACACCTTCAGAAAAAGCAGAATTAGCACCAATTCCTAAGACTGCTGCTGAGGAATCCAGCCTTCCTTGGGACACCCAATGCAGCAGACACTGGAAAAGGAGGGAAAAAGCCAAGCTTGGAGTGGAGAAATAGAACATAAATACACCAGCCTTTCAAAAACCTTCACATTGCAATAGTGGGAACCAGTCACATTGACTCTTTCCTTGCTTTTTGTGATTACATAAATATGAAATACAAACAGGTAACAACTATTTTGAGTTTCCAAGTGCCAAAACCTGCTTTCCGAGTGGTAGGGGGGGAAAGCAGCAATTCAAACACCTCACAAAAAAACTAAAATCAACCAACCCATCAACCTAACACTCCTTTACAGCAAGCAAAGGCCACACATCCTAAGGGCTAGATGACCCATGAGCCAGCTTCCCCACATTCCTGCATTTCAACAGCTTCTGATTGCCCCTTGTACTCCTACAAAAGCCAAAAACTAAACTGAAGTTTTAGAAAAATAAAATTAGAATTGGTGAAACTAACTCTAATAAAAAGTGTTATCTCTTACACGGCTAAAATCTGTTGAGATATCATTAAGAAGCACTATATTTAGAACGCATTCTACTTACAACTCTTCTGTTTGACTAATCAAAGAGGCAAGCAGAAGCCAGTGTTTAAAAATTGATTCTCAAAACCGAATCCTAACACAAAACCCTGTCGCTACAACCGTCCCAAATGCATTTACACATAAATAAAGGGCAGTTTGTAGGAGTGGCTGCCTTCAGCAAAACACCAAACTCCCTCTCGAAGGTGAAACTCCTGAAAACTGATAACCAGTGAATCAAACTGTAACTACAAAAGCAGATGCTCTACCTACTCCCCACCAAAAAGAAATGTTCCTGGATTTTCCTGCGATAGCCACAGAGTTCGCTCAGATGCTTTAACTTCCCTTTTGAAAACTCTGTTCCTATATGTGAATTACCTCTGTGTGTACGTGTGGCAATCAAGAGAACCACTTCAGGAGATACACATTAACACTGCTAAAGAAAGAGATAGACCACAGAAACTCCTCCTGCCTGAGGGAGAGATTAAACCAGTTCCCTTTGTCCCTCAACCCCCCAAGCTCTGCCTGCTCGCAAAGACGAAATTTAAATACCAAAGGCAAAGCCAACCCCAGTGATATCGCACCCTACAGCAAAATTGGTTATAATGAATACTCCTGCAGTTATAGAAATACAGGGCAATAGCTCGAAATGTTGAAACAAGAGCACAAGTGATAAAAGAAAGACTAGGAAGTGTACCAGCCGAAGAATTACAAGCACTGGTAGTAAAAAGAAAGACAAACACTGTATGACTAATTTTGTATGGTTATCTGGGCTGGTGCCACATGATGATTGTATCGCTGAAAGTGTTAGAGTGGCAAGTGAATGAAAAAGAGAAGTTTCAGCAAGAAAAAGCTTCAATGGTTGTCTCGATTCTGATCCATACAAGTCCAGTTCTACCTGACACAAAAACCCCAGACCTTACAAGCCTATTGTAACAACAAAATGGATTCGCTGACAAAAATCAGAAAGATAAAAAGTAATCCACAGCACCGACATCAATTTGGTAAATGATTGCATTATAAGTTAAGCCATACTAGAAACCTTATTTTTGCAGCACAAAGAAAAGACTAACCATTGACCAAAAAGGTGTGTAAAATACTTCTATACAGCGCTCCCAGTGCCAGCTGAAACTTAGATAAAGCCATCCAAACCTAGCACCATCCTACACATCAAAAGATAACAAAACACGCCGTTCAACACAGCAGATAAGCTGTCTTGAACCTCTGAACCATCTACCAGTTACAAGTGATTACCACGAAACGCAGGCGTGCTGATACAGATCCTGTTATTTCAAGACTTAGTGACTGGTCTTCCAGTCCCCCTGTCCTAAACTGTACAAAGCGACACCCTTTCCTCTGGGCGAGCTCAGCTTTGCACTGAAACTAAGAAAATTTCTCACTGAAGCCTCACAAACCACTCCTCCACTGCCCCCGTCTGACAGCAGCGAGCGCAGCGCTGAGTCTGCAACCAGAGGCCAGAGATGGAACCGCTGCCGCAGCTCTCTGGAGAAACGCGTCCGCTGTTGCTTCGGTGCCACAGTTTGGATTTCTCCAACAACCTTGAATGTCTAAGCATTCCCTCACCGGACAAAAGCGAGGCACCGGGCCGAGGGGCACCCGGCGGCGCCCGAGCCCCGCGCACGGACGGCACGGAGCGGGCGGGACGGCCGGGAGCGGCGCGGCTCCGTGCCTCGCCTCCCGCCTGCGCTCGCCTCGGCTCCGCACGGCTCGGACCGGCGCGGCTCCGTCGGTCCCTGTCGGCAGCCCAGCCCCCAAATTGCCATTCCTCCTCAGAAATTCCCCAGGGGCCGGGAGTGCTCCCACGCAAGACATTCGGTGCCAGGGCACAGCCAGAAGCGCCCTCAAATGCAGCGGCACGCCCCCATCTAAACCCTTCAAATGCTGGAAAAGCTGGAGTTTCTTTCAATTTAACCCCTGGAACTGAGGCAACGGGGGGTGTTTACCTCAATTTAAGCAAATACAATGGCAAATAAAGGGGTTCTCCCCTTCAATTTAATCCCCCGAAATATCAGAAAGAGAGGGGCTTTCCTCAAATCTCTCAAATGATGGGAAAAGGGCGATTTTTACCTCAATTAAAACCCTTAAAAAGCAGGGACAATGGGGCTTCTTCCCTCAATTTAAACTCCTTCTGTCCTCGTAACCCCTCTTTTTTCTGGGGGCACTTGGGGAAGGTGTGGCAAGATGAAATCAAAAGGCAAAAGGAGAAAGACACCCACCCCCCCCCCTTGCAAATCCACACCGTGGCTCACCTGCTGCTGCCTGGCACAAAGGTTCGTCCCTTGGCACCTCCTTTAAGCAATGCTCCACATCCAAGTGCTCCCCCAAGACGCTGGGAGATGCTCCCACCGTCCTTCTGTGAGAGACCCCCCCAGGAGCCCACCACGAGCCCCTCTCCTCCAGCAGCGCCACGCAAAAGGGAGCTGAGGAAACCCCTCCTAGAACAGCCCCCGGCAGGAGCTGCCCTCTCCTCACCGTCACAGCTCACACCCGGGTGTTGGGGTGACCCAGCCCACTGCAGGGCTGGGGCAGCGTGCCAATCAATCCCAGCCCCTCCCCTGGATCGAGTCCCCCGAAGAGTCAGATTCAGGGGGCGGCTCAGAAGCCTAAGCTGCACCCCCTGGGCTGTGCCCGGGTCCAAGCCACCTCCCCCGGATCGGGAAAATTCTCGGTTACTCGGTCGTTCACTGGTTCTGTTATACCTCCCGCCTCTCGGTTTACCCCAGTGGTTCTTGTTGAATTGTATCCTCCCCCTGGCTTGTAACTCATTGCTTGTTTTCCCCTTTCACCGGGGTTTTCAAATTCCCTATAAAACTGAGGACAAGGGTCCAAGGAGCGATCCGATCCCTTCCCTCCGACCGACCTCATCATCATCCCATCGCATTAAACCTGTTAGAAGCCAGACCTGAACAGCCTCTCTTTTCCTTTGTCTCCGAGCTAACGTGAGCCGAGCCCGTCGGCTCCTGCTGTGTTCCCTCTGCCGAGAAGCCAGCTAGCTTGCCCAACAAGCAGCTCTCTTCCTGATCCCGAAGTTGCTTCTGCGACAGGCAGAAGTAACGCAGCTGGACTCTCTCTGACCTGGGGCACGCCAGAGCTCGTGCCTCGAGCACCAAACGCTGCATTACCTGGGGTTGTTGCTGGTCCCAGGGTGAGGGCAGGTGCAGAAAGCATTTGCTGCTCATTCCCTGGACAGCTCATCCTCTGTACCTGATACACTGGGGCACCAGGCTTTCCTTCCTATGGATAATAGATATTTGATGCCAATTGCAGGTAAACTGTCAGGGGTGTTTTTTGAAGTATCTTTTAAACTGTAATTACAATTATGCATAATTATTATATCATTAGCATTCCATAATTATGGGTGTGATTTTTGACATTTGATAGACAAGACTAAATCTCTTGCTGGTTTTAGAGTATTGCGTTGAAAGTCTGTGTGCTTTCTCTTCTTCCCCTGTTCCAGGAGAGTTCTTGGGAAACTTCTGTTATCTGTAAGAAGGGTGTAACATCAGAACTACTACAACCTATTTGCTCCTAAAGCAATGCACAGCAGCACATTTTTAGGCCGCTGGGCCTGTGCTCTGCGAGCTACCCAGCAGTGCAAATGATGAGGACATTCTCCTGCTACACTATCAACATCCCTGTCATTAGGTCTCCCCTTAACAGCATTCTTATTCAAACAAGGGGAACAGCAACTGTGCTGTGAGGAAGAACGTCCCCTCGCTGGTCCTTCAGGCAGTTCTAGTAAAAATAAAAAAATCCATTACCTTCTCTACACAGCAAGGATGGATCCAGCAGCTCTGTCATGTATTCGATTTCAGTCTCCAGCTCATCACACTGGGCTAGCACACGTGTCAACACAGGCAGGAAGTCATCGGCTCCATACGGCCTCCCTGGGTTGAAAGGAACGCAGGCAGTGAGAGACAAACCACACTTTTTCACCAGTTCCCGTGTTTGAAAGGAAAGCACTCTTTTGTGCCTTCTCTAGCCAGCATGTCTGTATTACTCCAGAACCCCCTGGAGTCACCAATGTGCAGCAAAGAGAACGTCGCCTGACACTCACTGCACGGGAGACCGGCTCAATCCTGTCCTTCCAACAAGCACGAATCTTACGATGCACGCCTTGAGGCATGCAAGGGAAATTTAGAGACTGGGCTCACCTTGGCACCAGCTCAACCGGTGAACTGGTGGAAAGGCTGCCATGCCAGTCACCTGCACAGTCTCATTGCCTAAGAGATGATGGATAGGCGTTTTCTTTATACATCCAGGGATAACATCCACCTTCTGGAAGTGTCCAGACACAAACACCAGTCTCTGAGTATGAATCCCACAGCAGAGAAGCCCGAGTATAAAAGCCTACTAGATTTGACAAGGAAATTCAACTCATTTCCTTGACAGAGAATAGTCAAAAACACCAGTGAGCAAGGGCTCCTGTGCCTGAAGGGAACCTACAAGAAAGATGAGGAGAGACTGTAAGGGCCGGGATTGACAGTGACCCACAAAGACCCAGGCCCGTCCATGGTCCAAGCACTTTTCCTGCATTTGGATTTTCTGTTCAGAAGTCACTGTGTGGCCAAATCTCTGGGTCTGGCTAAACGGTGTTTAGTGCAGAACTGATGCGATGGTCGCTCAGAATTGCCCAGAGCAGGAGCCAACTTGCAACTCTGGTGAAACTCAAGTGACACCAGCTGAGGCACACTCTCCAGATAACACACTGTGGGTGTGCCAGGTTCAGGGGCAAACGGTCAGGCCTTACCTTCTCCTGGTTTGAGGCCCGGTTTGGCAACAACACAACATTCTAGTGCAGGATCAGTGCCAAAGGGAAGGGCTGCGCAGACGCCCTGAGCCCCAGTCTCTGCATCAGCAGCAGCAGCAGGTGGGTGGAACTCACCTATTTCCAGATTCAAATCCCTTTGTTTGTCACTCCTGCTAGTTTCTAGGCTCTGAAAGCTCATTTCAGCTGTTGAGTGACAACACTAGCTGGTCCGTGGATTTAAGGAAGCAGACAGTCTTTGGGAATGTGCGCTGCCATTTGAGACTTGTCCAACAAAAGGGGCACGGGGGGACAGGAGGAGGACAGGTGTTAGGGACCGAGTCCGGAGGGCTGGCCGCATAAACGACACGTACCCCGATACGATTAAGCATCCTTCTCCCCTTATTGTTCAACTATGCCAACTTATATCTACTTTTGCAAAGATTCACGCCCAGTCCCTCTAGATGGCCTCTAATCAGAGGGGGAACTGGGCAGCTGTATACCTTGCCAAGGACTCTCAGGGCTGCCTGCAGTCAGGGGCCTGTTCAGGGGCTTTTCCTCAGCAACCCTGGGTTGTCCAATCTTTCCAGGGGTATCATATGCCCTTGTTCCATAAGGAATCCCTCTACAGACAGGGAGTTGTCACCGGCCCCGTGCTCATGGGCTGTAGGGGACACCTGCACGGAGGAGGAAATGGAAATGGGAAAGAGGGAAATGCAACCTAATGGGACGCAGCCCTGGCACCACATTTCCTCTTGTTCCTGCTGGCCTGGAAAGCCCCAGGTAAATCCAGTCCCTCAGACCTTGCATTCCTGAACACCAGGAGAGCTGGAGTTTTACCCAGATCCCAGTGCCCTGCACAGCTGCACTGACACGAGCACAGGCTGATCGCTCTGCCCAGCACCATCCCTCATTTTCCTCCCATTGCTCCCCAAGCGTCCCCAAACCACCCCGTGTCTGTGCCGGGGCCAGTGCCTGCCCCAAGCCCAACCAGAGGCTGTCACCCAGCCCTGCACCAGCTCCCACCCCTGGGAGAGCTGGGAATGCACTGAGAGCTCAGCTCCCTGGGCTCCCCAACACCCAAACCAGTCCTCAGACACACAAATAATGCCCAACCTGCCCCTCCGGGCACAGCCAAACACCACAATTCCATCATCCCCAAGGAACTCTGGCAGGTTGCCTCTTCACCTGTGCCTTTTTCCAGCAGCCATGGCTAGGACCGGGCTGTCAGAAATAGCATTCCCTAGGCAGTTCATCCCAGCACAGAGGAGAAGAGGAGCCTGTCACTCATCCACACCACGGGCAGGACAAGGGGGGCCCAAGCTGGCTTTGGCTGCTCCAACATCCAAAGCTCTTGGTGCCAAAGATAGGACGAGTTCAGTGGTTGCTCCTGTCCTGAAAGAGAGCAGAAAAGCGAAGTTAATCCCACTGTGGAATGCAAGACTCCTGCATTTCATATTTCTGCCCTGATTGCTCACCGCAGAGTATTATCCATAGAAAAAAAAGGAGAATGACACCATATCAAATAAAAAGTGCCCTTCTCCAGCACTTTTATTCCAAGCATTAAAAAGATGCTCATTTCTCTTCCAGCATTGTTTCCCTCATTTTAGCAGAACCGTCTTCATCCCAGACCCCCCTCGTCAGCTGTTCAATCCTCTGGCACTGGATTTGGACAAAGGAAGGGACGCACCTGGATCGCAGGAAATCACAGAGAGAAACCCCTCCAAAACCTGACAGAGAAAAACAACAGGAGATGCAGGAAGACACATCCCTCATTTGCACGTCCGGAGTGCTTTTCTAAAGACTTCCCTGCATCTGGATGCTCTTTGCACTTGGCTTTCTTTACAAGAATGCATTTGCTGCTAAACACGTCTCAGGCCCTTATTTGATCAGGATAAGGTCGGATGCAGATGAAGACTCACACAGGGAATAGCCAGGGAGATGCAGGGCCTGGGAACATCAAGGACGGAGAAGAGAAGGAACAGGGATTGTTTTTCTTGTTTAGAGCCAGCAGTGCTGTGAGCTTGGAGAACACACGGCACCACAGGGATCCAGGGCAGGAGCGGGATAACTCCGGGATAAGGGGAATCTGCTCCCACTCCAGGGCTGTGCCAGTGAAGGAGGGGAAGTTTTAGTGCCTTCATGGCACACAAAAACCAAACCCAGCACCACCGAGCTGGACTTTCGTGAACTGCAACACAAAGCGGCCCCTGGCCTTTGGGGGAACACAACCTCACCGAGTCACGGAGCCAGGGGATGACACTTGGGAATGAGCCTTGCGGCCTGCAGCCAAATCAGATGAGGGAGCCACAGGAGCTGTGGGGTTTCCTGCTCTTCCTGCAACGCCATCAGTCCAGACCAGGAGACCTTTCCTGGAACAGATCTTCCCTGTAAAAGGGAGCAACACCAAAGCTCAAGCCCTCATTTAGAGACCCTTGGAAAAGCAAAGGTGAGAGGGGATTACCTGGAGCCCCAGGGGACCGAGGTGAAGGGGATGAAGAAGCAGACAGCAAACTGCTTCCACTGCTTCTCACTCCAGCAAGGGGAACATCCCTGGAATTTCACGTCCAGCGTCTCTCCCAAGCCCCACCGGCGAACCCACACGTACTCCAGGACTGATCTCCTTTGTACTTCCAGCAGCACAGACCCACCGGGAGGAACTGCAATCCAAGGACACACATCAGCAACCGCCTTCCCGCTTGGCGCTCTCTCCACATTTTTCCCTTTCCAGTGGGATGCAGGTGCCACCCCCCAGAGGCAGGAAAACTGCCTTGCAATCCAGTACAAAACCTGCCTGGGAAGCCCAGGATGCCCGGAGCCAGCAGCCATTTCTCCTGGAGCTCCTGCTGACAGGCATTTGAAGCCTGCTGGGCCTCACAGCTGCTTTTCTGCCAGGGGCATTCCCATCTCTTATTTTTTAGCCCAAATAAAGGTTTGCAAAGCTGAGTTTTGTGAGAAGTGCTTCATATTTGGATTATTCTTAACTTGGGAGTTTCCCTTGGCACCAAAATCAGGGGGTAAACCCAACATGGCCTCAAAGGGCCATAAGATCCCAGATATCCAATCCCCAGTTCCCTCAGCATTGGTTCATTAAAGCTTTTCAGGGGTAATTTAGCAAACTTCAGGGTTTGGTGACTTCACCATCAAAGCAACACGAAACCTGTGCAAAAGGAACTTAACTAAAGCTGGCTAAACGCTGCCCAGACCTGGCAGAAAGCGCTTCCCACACCTCTCCTGGAATTCTCTTTCCCAGCCCTTCCAGCTTCGGAAGGCTTCTGTGGGAGCCTCAAGTCGCGGTGCAGCTCAGAACCTGCACGTACCTAAAGCAGCCCCACAGGAACACGAAGCTTCCCTCGGGCATTTCGTTTCTTTACCCCAAACATTCTTCCCACTCAGCCACAATCTAGAAAGGAAAGAAAGGAAAAGAAGGAAGACCAATTAATTCTGACATAAGGAGTCTTGACTATTCCAACACACTGCCAGGTGAAAAAACATCCCTGCCAGGCTAACAAATCCCCCTGATACTGTCTCCATTCTGTATCAATTATTTAAACGCTGTATTAAGGAGCGTAAGGACACAATGCTTGGAATTCTCAAAAATGGCTCAGCTTGGCTACTCCAAGCACTTTCTCACCCGGGGAGCTGAGCTGTCCCACATTTAAACGCCACATTTGATCCAAATCCCATAGAAATCTGATATTGTTTGGCTCCTGAGCTTTCCCAAAAGCTGTGCAGTCAAGCCTGGAAATCCTCACTGAAGCTTTGCCATGTCACATCGGGATTTACCCTTGGGAAAACGCCACTCTCAGCACTTGGGTTTCAAGAGGTTGCACCCAATGTTACAGACACAGAATTCCTGTGGGGTTTGGCATTTCCTGCACCTCCAAACACGTGAAAAGAAGGAAGTGCAGAGTCCCGAGGCTCCATTATTGCCATTCTCCTCACATCCCTTTCCTCAGCTGCACGTGGCTTTGTGCCTCCTCTGAAGGGCTGGAAAGGAATTTGGGAACCCCCCTCAGCTTCTTCGGTTTTCAGCTTTTTCTCGGAGCCGGCCCAAAAGGCAAACAGGAAAAAAAAAAACCCAGAAGTGCACAAAATCCCAGCCCCTCCCAAGATGCAGCTCCTCACACCAAACCTTGGGAGAATCCCTGGTGCTTCCAACACCGCTGCAATCCCACCTGGAGCTGAGCTTACAGGGTGCTCTGCCTAATCCACATCCAAGCCTGGATAGCCCAAAGCCTGCAAGAAAAGAGGAGGCAAAGTGAAAAGGAGTGAGGGGGAAAAAATCAGAGTTTCAGGTTTTTCCCCTGTTTGCAACAGGATTGAAGGGCAGGATGGAGAGGTTTTGTGGAAAAGAAGTACCAAAGGCTGCTTCATTCCCAGCAATTAGCGCTGCTCAGGTTGAATCCAAGAGGCCCAATCCACCAGGTTTAAACAGGAGCGGCCGACAGGATGGGTTATGACACAGATCTGTGAAGCTGGAGCCTTCTTCCTTCTCCCGGGCTCTCCCAGAAATTCTCCATGTCCGGACGCGCTCCCGCTCTCCCCGCTGGGGAGGACGGACTTGGATAGCCCGGGTGACTGGTGAGCCTAAAACAATAAGTGATGCAGTGATCCAAGTGTTTTTCACAAGGAAATGACATATTCTCTGGACCTGGGATAACCCATATCCCATGGCCTTCTCCAGGAAGAGTCCCAGCTGGATAGGGTCTCCCAGAAAGGATTCCATAGGGGCTCACCTTCTGCTTGGAGCTCGGCTGAATTCCTCAGCAATCCCAGGGAATGTGGCCATTGGAGGCTTTGGGCAGATTGGGCTCAATTGCGTTTTTAGGTTTTGTTACCGTCTCTCAGACTTCCCACTGGAATGTGGTCTCCAAGGAATATGTAAATCCCATGGGATTCCTGCTCTTTCAGACAATTTTTTGTACCATTCCTGTACAAAACGAGGCCCCCTGTTCGGATGCTTTTCCCCACCGTTCCCCAGCAGTTTTATCTGCCAGTGCATTCCCTGTGCTGGTTGGGCTCTTCCCAGATCTCTGAGCTCCTTCACAAGGCAGGAGATCCATTTGGCCCAGGAACTGAACCCTCCCGAGGAATTGTCTGATGCCATCTCCACATTTCACAGCTGATCCTTGTGCTCAAAGGATCCCTCTTTCTTCCCTCCAGCCAATTCCAAGCCTCGCTGCCCCCAGCCGGGAACAGTCCCCAGGCCGATCCCTGCAGTCTTCCCTGCCAGGATCCTGCTCAGGAATCCATGGGCTACAAACTGAAGAATTAATTCTTCCCACCCCTGCCCAGTTCTAATTCCAAAGGATTTGGTGTCTGCCTTACCCGGCTGGAGCCTGCTTCCAACTCTGTTCTTGCTGCTTCTGCTGCTTTCCATTTCCCAGGAATTCCACCAACGGAGCGACAGCGTTTTCCACCTCCTCCTCCAGCATTCCCTCTGTTGCGTTCGGGTGCTGGAAGGATATCAAAACCTGGGCCTCACTATCAGGAATTATATCCCCGGATTTGATCCTTTCCAAATGTCACCTCTTCCCAACAAAGCACTGGCCATCCAAGGAATTCTAGAGAGCGATGTGCTGACCGCTGCTTACTCCTCTGGAATGTCAGAGCTTGGAAAAAAAGGGCAGTTGAGGCTTTTCCTGGTGCTGCCCATGAAGTGTATTTTACCTAAGTGCCCCTGCCCATGCCTTTGCCTGTATCCGCCAAAAATCCACCCATTCATTCCCCAGCTGCTGCCTCCCTCTTTTCCTGGATCCAACAGAATTTTAACAGGTGAATATTCCCCTCTGGAAGAGCACCTTGCATTCCAAACCTAAGTACAAACAAATCATTCCCTTGGACCTTCCTTATTAGAATTCCACTGAGAACGGTGGATGCAAAATGATCCTCTCCTGGCCCCTGCTGGATTCCTGGAGCAGGGATCCTTTCCCTCTTCTCCCCGCCCCCCCCCCCCCCCCCCCCGCAGTGACCACCCTGCCCTGCCCCCTTATCAGGCTTTGTTCCACAGCTCTTGTCTCCAACTCTTGCATCCTTTCCCTCACTCCAGGAGCTCCCAGCAGTTCCACACCCTCTTTTCTCCCATCCTGATCCTTTCTCCAAGAACAGAGCTCTGCATTTCAATTCCCTTCGCTTTTCTCCGACAATTCCCACCAATCCAGACCTAAAGCTGACACAAGGAACACTCGGTGCCCACAAATGCAAATCCAGACCTGGCCATGCCTAAACCAGCAAGTCTGAACACACAATCCTGCACCATCTGCATTAATTCAAACCTAACAATTAGGACACACTGAAGACTTCAACATTCCCAAGAAACATCCTGTTGCCTTCAACTCCCTGGGGTTTTTGCTTTGAACTCATACGGATTAGGGGATCAAGGGATTTCCCTGAAAAAAACCTGTGTGGTGCATGCTGGAATCCCCTATCCCGTGAATCCAGGGAGTGTTAAAAGCTTAAGTCCAACCTGGCCCACCATAAATTTTTGCCAACTATCCCCCAAATGATCAGGTTAACAGAACCCTGCTCTGGTGCTGCGTTTTTAGTATTGGAAAGCCAGGAATTACTTTATTCCCAGAGCGAGGCTCTGGATATGGGCTTGGGGAGAACAAGACCTTACCAACTTACAGAGCCAGGGGATGACGTTTGGGAACAATCCTGGGCTGCCTGGCAGCAGTTCATTGTACCTCTTGTCACCCACGAACACCTTCACCCACTCCTCCAGGAGCCCGGGCCAGCGGCTCTGCTTCTCTTGGAGCAGGAGGCATTGCCCTGCCCACTGCAGGGACCTGCAAACCATTCCGGAGTCAGCTCCGAGCCAGGGACGGGGCAACACCCCGTCCCACGGCTCCAGCGGCTCGGGCCCTCGGTAATTCCGGATCTGAGCCTCGTAATCCCTGCAGGGAAGAGGCCGGCTCAGGCCGGGATCGGGGAGGGTGGGAAGCGCCCGGGGTGGGCGGAGGCTCTGCCACCCCCACGGCCGCGGCATCCGCACAGCTCCGGGGGACGGGGCCCGCCCCGATGCCGCTCCCCGTCCCGTTATGCCGTTCCCCCGCTCCCCATCCCGTTCCCCCGCTCCTCGCTCACCGCCCGGGCCCGTCCATGCCCGCCTGTCCCCCGCCGACCGCGCCTGCCCACTCAAACTGGCCGCGCGCGGCCGCGCCACGCCTCCCCATTGGCCAGCCCTCGGCCCGCCCCGCCTTCCTATTGGCCTCTGGCCCCGTCAATCACGCGGGAAACCCCGCCGCCCGCAGGCACCGCTCCCACGGCGGCCGCTACACGGCGGCCCGGGCGCATCCCCAGGGGAAAAGGAGGCACAAAAGGAGCAATTGGGAAGTTAAAGGGGAAGGAAGGCTGCGCAGCGCCCGCGGCGCCCCGACAACGAGGAGCAGCCCCCACTCCTCTCCCCATCTTCTTTTCCCACCTCCAAGCCCTGCCCAGCACTGAGGGAAATCTGACAGAGGATTCATAAAGAGCCCTCGCTGAGAGCAGTCATCGCCCCAGGCCTTCAGGCTTGGCAAGATTCTGTAGTGAACGGACCCAAATTCAATTCCCAAATCTCAATCTCTGACAAGTCCTGTTGGAAAGACAGCGGACAGTCCATCAGAACACGGAATTAAAAGGCTGCACAAGGAATAACAGAAGCTTTCCCAGGAATAGCCCAAGTTCCTTTTCTCCCTCACCGGTCCGGGGCCGTGAGACCGAACCTTGGGCCCCAGGAGACAGGAGAGGTGTTATCAACACTCGAACCTCCAAAGCGTTGTTATTGCTCAGAGAGCTGCGCCGGCACTGAGCTACTCCCATGCGCCTGCAGGGCTTTGGGGAGGGGCAAGACCACGTCCCACTCCTGCCTGGAGAAATTTCAACGCCCTAAAAAGTCATTTCCCTTCTCTCTCTCTGACCCAGGGCCAAAGCAGCTGTGTAGAACAACCCGGGGGATTTATGGGAGGGTGACTCTCTCAGGAAAGACCCCAGACCCTGAGGAAACAAACCCACCCCAAATTTCCAGCTGAAAACACGCTGCTTCCTGAACGGCAGCGCACAAAACTCTCTATAGCCAGACAGGAGACGACAAACCAGAAAAAGCCAAAAGATGTGCTCTGCTTGCATGCACTCTCTGACTGGTAATTCCAAAGGAAATTCCCCACAGATCGTAAGCAGTCGCCTACAATTTGTCCTCTGCATTCATGACTGCCTTGGCTTTCTGTAGAAGTGTGTCAAACATCCATGCAGGCGTCAGGGCCTGGGCTGGCTCGTTTATGGCTCTTCCTGACAGGCCCAGGCCAAACCCAAGCACCCCCCTCACTGCTCCAGCCCCGCTTTCAGGGAAATACTGACACGGCTTAGAAATACTCTCCTTCCCTGCAACTCACTCCCTCCCTGCGCATCCCCGGAGAGGATTTACTCCGCTCTTTGTTCCCGACAGCCCCTCTCCAGCGCAAATCCCACTTCACACAGACACTGACTAAGCAGACCTAAGGCAATGGTTCCAGCAGCAGCTGCAATCCCCAACTCCCTGTCTCCTGCACAGCTCATCCAAGCACTCCCAGCAATCTCACCTCGGCCCAGAGACTCTCTGTCCGCAGAGGGAAACACAACCCGATGGCACGCAGCTCTGGCACCACATTCCCTCTTCCCTTCTCCCTTTTTCCAGCACACCAGGCTGCTGGAAACAGCATTCCCTAGGCAGTTCATCCCAACACAGAGAAGAGGAGCCTGTGACTTACCCACACCATGGGCAGGACAAGGGGGGCCCTAGCTGGCAGGGACAGGTTCTTCTAGCACAGAGGTTTCTGAGCCCAAAAAGGAGCCTTACTTTGGCTTCCCTGACTTATTCAGCAGCCTTTTAGAAACACGTGGCAGGGAGGGAAGCTGCTTTTCCTGCCACCATTCAGCTGCCAAAACCAGTAACCCCTCCACAGTGCTGCTGCAGCCTTGCCTGGCCCTGGGGCCATAGAGCAGGAGTCTTGTGGGCATGAACCTGCCCTTGATGCATCCCCTGAGCAAAACCCACTAGTGAAAGGTGGTGAGAGCAACCAGGGCAGGGGTGGTAAGCAAATCTGTGAGCCCTTAGGAGAGGCCTGTGCCATCAGAAATGTAGAATGGTGTCTTTCAGTTGAAAGGGTCATACAGTGTTCATCTAATCCAGTTGCCTCACCACACACGCTGACATACAAAATAATAAGCAGAAACCTTATTTCTGGTATTTCCTCACTTCTAAGTCTCAGAACTTGCAACTAAACCTACTCAATCTGTAAATTTGCATATGTCATTGATTAGATTATTTGTAATCTTTCTCACTGCTGAAGGATTAACATGGTGTCCTTATATCCTGATGCTTATAAATAATTAAAGACACAGCGGAATTCTTCACTAAAATCTACCATAGTCTTTTCCAGAACTGATTTCTAATCCTTTCCAAGACAGCTGCACAAGTTAATATTAAAAAAAAAGTGCTGAACCATATTTCACAACTTGCCAGCTGCCTGCCAGGGCAGAGGGGTGCATGGTTCTGGCAGGGAGGGCACAGCCTCAGCACCAGCATGCTTGGAGAACCTAGCTCTGCTCAGTGCCAGTGCCTCAAGCAGCAGTGACTCAGGAAGGAGCACTTCCCAGCCCATCCAAAAGGACATAGGGATTTACTGGTCTGGCCACGGGGAGGGGGTGAGTGCTGCAAGGGGGAGGCTCTTGCACAAGTCTGGAGTGGGCAAAGAAGGCACAACTGAGAAGGAATGGCCACCTCAGCCCCTCTCCTTCATTACAGCTCTGCACCTTCCCCTACCTGTAGGTCATAGGGAGAGGTGACAATGGGCACTGAGGGAATCAGTTGGCTGAGCAAGCTGGCGGGCAGAAGGTCCAAGAAGCTGACTTGTAAAAAAAACCAAAACCTAGAAAGGTTAATCGTGATTAACCACATATCAGAAATGCCTTCCTCTCTAATGGTAAAGCCACTGACACACTTTTTCTCCTCTTGCTTTGTCATTTATCTCGTAAATCAACCCATCTGCTTTCAAACCAAACGTGCCAAGTAAATATGAAGATTATTAGGAAGCCTTTTTATTTCCCTAGAGCCAATTAAACAGCTGGAGGTTACATTTTTTTAATATTGCCAAGCTGTTACCAGGCGTAACAAAAGGCAGTTGGCTGCACACACAGCCCCGCAAGGTTTCACCGGGCTGATGCAGCAAAATCAAGGAACTTGTGCCTTGCAACCAGCTGCAAATGCCGGAGACGCACCGCTGATTTTATGGCAGCTGTCACACCAGAAGAGCTGATCCTCCCAGACAGTGGAAGTACACAATTAGGTCACATTAAACATCGAGAAAATGCCACAGCAGTTCCCCATGCCAACTACAAGTGAGTGACACTGGAAAACAGTTCCTAGCTGGCAAGAACCATCCCAGCATCAGTGCATAATTTCTGCTAAAAGTTTACAGATGAAGTCTGAGGGTGCAGAAGCGTGAGCAATCACCCAAACAGAGGGATTCATAACGCTTTCCCACAAGGCAGAGAAGTGAGACAGGCAAGCACCAAAGACTGGTTTATCCCCCCTGGGAAGCCACCGCTACCTCCTGTTCACAGAAACAGAGGGGCTGGCTACAGCATTCCTTCAGGAGGGTTTCCTTTAGGGCCAGAATAACAAGATGAAGCAGTGATGCTCACAGCAGAAGCTTCAGACTTGTGAAGGCTTTTTTTCCACGTACAACACCAAGCTCCTAGCCTTACCACAGGAGCAAAAGTATTTGCAGTGTCCTTACCATTGCACCCACACACTACAAAGTACGTCCTTGGCCAGAGGTGGACTAGCGAGAAAAGCACAGCCCACTCTGCTTACAGAAAGCCTTTTTGCATCCTGTCAGCACCACCTACATTCAGCTTAGTCCAGTCTTGCAAACCTGAAATCAAAGGTAGTTATGAAAGGTAGCTGTTGTCACAGGTAACAGACATTCTGTTGCACAATATTTGGTGCTCGCCACAAATTGCACTGAAACAACTTCTATGCCATTGCCACAACAGTGGTAATTATTTAAAACATGAATAAAAGGGCTCTGTACAGGAGGGCAATGCTGCATGGGGAGAGAACACACCACACCATGTAAACTTCAACACTGTGAGAAGTGTCAGTCTATGTCTTTTTACTCCCATATACTCCCATGTATCTTGAAACTACTTGTGGAGTCTACTGATTACAAAAGCATGGTAATTTTGCCTGTGATCAAAGACATAGCAATGATGCAGCAGCAAGCAGTGCACCTCAGGGAAATGTTACACAGTTTTTGGGATGGTAAGTGGGCAGCACAGCTTTCTCAGCACATGAATTAACACCTCAATTCTTTAAAAGTTTCCATTTTACCAGTTTCTTCACCAGGCTTTTTCAGTAGAAGCACTAGTTGTCACGATCAGCAGTCCTGCTGCAGTATCTCCTCTGCACGCATCCTCACAGAGCACCCCCATGCTTCGCTCCCAAACACAAGAGCAAGGCTATTCTTTACACTTTTAGGTCAGCCCTTTAGCACAGGCCAGGAGCAGCATCTCCTCCCAAAAGCAGCTGTCAGAAAGGCACAGGCAGATATGCATGCAGGAAGTAACCTCCTGAGGTACTGCTGCTGCACTGCCCATGACCAGGGTCTGAGAGCAAAGCCATGCACCAGCACATGCTAAGAAGCAAGCTGAGGGCTTACAGGAAACAACCAACCTCCAAGATATTTTGAATTGTGAAACAATTTAAGCTACAGCCCAGAACAAAGACATCAAAGTTATGACACCCTCCTAAATCAGATTTAGTCTGGTCTGTCATGGCACAAGATTACAATGTCACACTTTCACAGAATGGTTAAAGATTGGAAAGGGACCACTGGAGGTCACCTAGCTCCCAGACATGCAAGGGTCCCCCAAAGCAGGTTGTTGAGGATTGTGTCCAGATACCTTCTGAAAACCTCCAAAGAGGGAGACTCCACAACTTCTCTAGGCAATCTGTTCCAGTGCTTGGTCATCCACACAGTAAAGTTCTTGCTCATGTACATCAGTTTCTGCCCGCTGCCTTTTGTACTATTGTTGGGCAAAACCCAACCAGAGCCTGGCTCCATCCTCTTGGCACTCTCCCTTTCAGATACTGATAGACTTTGATGAGGTTCCCCTCTCTGGCGTCTCTTCTTGAGGCTGACCAGGGACAGCACCCTCAGCCTTTCCTCATACATGAGATTCTCCTTAATCATCTTTGTTACTCTAAGCTGGACCCTCTCCAGAGGCTCCATGTCTCGCCTGTCCTGAGGAGCCCAGAACTGCACACAGCACTCCAGATGTGGCCTCCCCAGGGCCAAGCGAAGGTGCGGGGTCTGTCCCTCCCGGGGAGGCTCCGGCGGCCTGCGTGAGGGCCGGGCAGGAGCGGGGCGCGCCGGCTGCTCCCTCGCGGGGCCGCGCTGGGCTCGCAGCGCTGCGGCTGCCGGGCCCTCGCTCCCGGCAGGGCCCGGCCTGGGCCCCACCGCCCGTGCGGGAGCACCGGCCGCCAGACCCGCCTCCCGGGACACAGCCCCGCTCCCGCCCGACCCCTGCCCCGCTTACAACACCTCGAGCCATAAGTGACAGCTGGGCTTCGCAGGACCGAGCGCGATGGAAAAAGGGAATCCAGCTGAAATACACATGGCCTCACACTCCCAAGCTGTAGGGTGGTCTGATGAGAGCAAGAGCTCATCAAGACAGGTCCAGCCTAACCTGGGGGAGACCTGGGACAGAGGAGCTTGAATGTCCCATACCTGGGAAAGCAACAAAAAGCCTTAACCAAAAATTATTTAATTCATTTATATTCAGCATTAAGTTCTCCTCCCTACCTCCCCATGCCCTCCCCACGACCCCAGCCAGCCTGGGTTTTGTAGAGTAATTTTAGGGCTCCGTGTTTCTGACCAGATCTCATCTACTGTGACATCTGAAAGAGCCCAGTGAGTGGAAGGCTCCAGCCCACAGATAGCCAAGAAAATCTAAGATTTCCTTGCTGCTCATGCAGTTTTCTCAGACTGTTTGTCAAAAGTTATTGGTGGCTATTTTTTAAATGAAAGGAGTAGAGAGAAAATAGCTTTGCGGCATATTGGGCTAGCAGATTGTTCAGACTCTGTACAGGGACAATAAAGCTTTTAGGATCCTTTGATTGACATATATAATGAATGTAGCTGTCAAACTTTTGTGCAGCAATTTTATTTTGTATTGGCAAGCTATTTCACTGGCCAGGGTTTTGCATAAAAGGAATAATTCACATTGTTGTGGTGCTGCTATTTACAGAGCCTAGAGGACAGTGGCATCACTACAATATAAATATTAATATTCAAATTTCTTTTGAAATACATAATTCTGTATGCAACCTATCCTACGTGCACATCTTCACACAGGGAGAAAGGCATTGTTCTGCAGAGAGAAGGGGGCCTGGAGCCGCTGGGGGTTGTTATTCATTCACTGATTCATTCTGTAGCCTTTGAAAAGCCACTTAGTTACTCTGCACTTTAATGTTTCTCTCTGTGGAGCAGAGAACAAAGCCTCAACACAAACTGCCATCACTGTTACCAGTCAGAGTGGCAGAGGTCACAGAGCCAGCATGGGGTCAAGGGGCTGCTCTGAGCAGCCCGTGTGTGCACAAAGCCCAGGACAGCTGTGCTCTTCTCAAACAGCTGCTTTCTCCTGCCGAAGCAGCGGCAGGATCAGCTTGGGCTACCTAAGACAGCAGTTGCTGCTTGCCCACTACCTTTCTTTGATTATGAACAATAACTTGCCAAGAAATCACTAGCCTCAGAGAAAACAGGCAGAAAGCAAAGGAGAGGGCAAAGCAAAACATAAAGGAGAGAGGGGGAAAAAAAAATCCATATAAACAAGGATGACTCTCACACTCTATTTGCTATGCAGTCAAGCCCACAAGTGGGTTGTGTATCTGAAGGTGGAAATACAAAGACATGTCCTGTTCCCTGGGGAAAGGTAAGCAACTTCTCAAATTATCTTTAGAGGCTGTTATTAGCCTTGCACTAGCACTGACATACCCTGTGCCCAAAGCCACAGCATGCACACACTGTATCCATAAAAAGAGATATTCACAGCTCATAGAAGTGCTCATAGAAGTGCTGTGCAGCTCATAGAAGTGCTGTGCCCGTGCTCTGGTACCAGTATCATTTAAAACAAAACAAAAAAAAAGTTTGAGTAGCAAGTGAGCGCATGGAAAGGACTTGAACGGCAAGAATTTGGAAAGAGCATGGGAATCCAGCTTGGGGTGCTGAGGTCAATGGGCACACAATTTTTTAAGAGTGTACCAGGTTTGTTTGTTCAGTCATTCCTATATTCATTTTCAATTCCAGAGACAGGAGCTTCATGTCTAGCCCCAAAATAACAGCATTGTCTGAGACAAAGCCAACTTGGTAAGGGGTACCAGAGCTTTTCCCAGCCCATTTATGTAATAAAGCATTATATACAACTGTTGGAAAACATACCAGTTTAAAAATTTTTTATATATGACTTTGGCCAGGTTTGCTCATCTTTGCCTCAGGGAAAGGGAACTGAAGCTTCTTTCCAGGGCATTGTTTCTCTAGGTGAGGCCTGATGGGTTTAGCATTTCAAAAGACTAGGAGTAGCCCCAATAAGATAAAGCCATTGAGGGAACATCACCAGAACAGATGTCAGCGGCCATCTAAGAACATCTACCCCTGAAGATCTAATTAACATCAGAAGCGAAGAAACACAGATCTAATAGGAGACCAGATACTAGGAACTACACAACTTGAGACCAATGAACACTGACCCAATTCGTTTCTATGAGTTTTGACTGTAAAAAAGATCTGAAAATTCTAGTAAAGGTCATGTGTCATGGAATGATTCTCTCGGCACACCCGGGCTATGTGTGGATGAGATGATTTCTGTGCTACATCCTGGCCAGAGAATAAAGTAGTGCCTTGACTCTCTAACATTAAAAATGTTGCTGGAGGCTTTTTTGTTTTTCCTGCAGTTTCGGTGACACAACCAGGAAGCAGAACAGGAGCTTTATGGCCCTGTTACTTGGGTCCTAAAATACAGAGAAAGAAGACAGGGCAGAGAGCAAAGAAGAAAAACAGAGCTTTGTCCTCATTCACATCATAGCCCTGTAAGGCTTTGACCAAAAGATATAACTGTATAGTGAAACATCTATGGGGGACTCTCTTGTCTGGCACAGAGGGGTTCTGCAGATGGACTTCCAGGGCGGGGAAAGAGTACCAAGTCGGCAACACAAATTACTTCAGGCCAAACTCCAATACATAACTATAGATTCCATAGATACATCCAGCCTTAAGCCCAGAAGCAATACAGGTGGGGAGAACGGAGCCTGGGTGATTTAAACTACGTGTTTAAGCAGTTCAAGGTAACTGGAAGTAGCGCTGGTGCCTCTGGGTTTCTCTGTTCGTTATTTAAGGTGAACATAAAAACACAGAGTGCAGGAGCCCAAGGATGTTCCTCACTGGCTTCAAGCTGGCAGTTTCCTAAAAGCAGTGCTTGTTGCTTTCCTTGGTTTGCCGACCAGCAGTGCCACCTCCCCTCCCTGCTGCCATGGAGCTCAGCCTTCCCCAGTGTTAACAAAATGGCACGTTACTCTACTTGGCCAGATTTTAGCTCTGAGAATTTCATTCTGAACAGTTCAGCATCTGCTTTAGCCAAAACAGTTCCACTATTTCCAGGAATATTATTAAAGGAAAAATAGACTGCTTGGCACATGTTACATAAATTCAGGCAACCTTTTACATGAGGATCTCTAGCTTCAGAAGGGAAATTTTGAAATCTGGCAGAGAGGTGACCTTTGTGGTAGAAATGTGTCTATCCCTATTAAAACCTACCTAACTTTGGCCAGATTATAGAGCAGGGAAATACTGCAGTTAAGGGCGCAGTAAAGAGTTCTGAGAATTGCACTTACTTGCTGTTTCTGCTGTGGGCAAGAGGTCCCTTATCTCCTGCAGAGCTGCAGCTTGTGCTCCCCCACTACCTTGGCCAGTTATGGCTGCACAGGTCCTCCATGGCTGGATGACGAAATTACAGAGCCAAGGGTGAGCAGAGAGACCAGCATTCCATCTGACGTCTACATACATTCCCGTAACTTTCTGATACAGGACAGCCCCATCTGTCACACAGCCCAGGTTCAACGGCAGCATCGCGAGTGCTGCGCAGGCACGAGGGCACTGCAGAAAACAAACTGTGACCAAAAAAGTCAGGGCAATTACAATACATAGATGCACAGCTGGAAGAATTAATGTCAAGCAGACAATGGCATTACAGACGTCCCCTAACAATGAGGGCTTGAATCTGCTGTCTCAGTAAAACTCTCTAAATTAGGTTTGTGTGCAGCATACGGAGAGTTTCTGAAAGAAATATAAATATAGGCCATCATTCTGCAAAGCTTCACAAACCCAAACCCTTGCATTCAGGTGCCATCTCACTGACTTTGCTGCAAAATCAAGGCCATTCACGTTAAAAGCACAGACAAGAACATCTGCTCAAACTGAACTTGTAGAAAAAAGCCCCAGTCCTAGGTAAGGCAGAACACACGTGTTTTAATTTTTAAAGTCACTATGACACAGAGACTTGTTAAGAAATGCACGTGCTTTTAGATGTATAGGGCTGCTGGAAGGAAAGGCTGAAGTTTTTTTACAAATGCCTGTAGCTCATAGGTTAAGGCTACCATCAGACCGATATCCTTCAACACTCCAACTTCAATACCAAAATTGTAAGAACCTCCTGCATTCCATTCCCTAGTACGGTAACAAGACAAAGTCCTCACCCACCCTGGATCGTCCAAACAATAGAATACAAGGTTGAAACGAGCCTTGTGGTTTGAGGGGCACCTTCTGCCCAAAAAGCCCAACTGTGCATCCAGATAAAAATGAACACCACAAATAGAGAGTACAAAAACCACGGAACACCGCTTCCAGCAGGCGCCCTCGTCGGTATTTAAAGGCGTGGCTCAGGCAATAGCAACAAAGCCCCGAGGCAAAAAGCCTGGGAGGTCGGGGTTGGGTTTTTTTCCATTCAAGCCACACGTGTTCCCCAGCGCCCATTACCGGGACTCGCTCCGGGCTGGCGCCGTTCCACGGTGCGAGGGGACCGGAGAAGCCACGCGACCCACGGCATCGGCGGCACTCGGTGCCCGGGGGCGGCCCCGCGCCGGGAGAGCCCCGCCCGCCCCCGGCACCTGGACAGCTCATCCTCTGCACCTGACACACTGGGGCACCGGGCTTTCCTTCCTATGGATAACAGGGGAGAACGAGGGGGGGAAAGGATGATGGACAGATGAGGGGGAGAAGGGGAAGAGAGGGGAGTCGGGTTGGGGAGCAGGGAGAAAGGAGGGCTGGGGGGATCGGGGATGCACAGGGGAGCTGGGAGAGAGGGTGGGAGGCACTGGGGAGAGGGTAGGAGGGAGGCTGGGAGAGAAAGGGAGAGTGTGGGGGAGAGAGAAAGAAACTGGGGGGGTCTCTGCTTTCCTACCCCCCCGCAGATCCATCACCTTCATCAGCAGCTTGGGCCAGAAGCGGGGAATGTTGTGTTTGCGGTAGTTGATATAGTGCTCAAAGGCCAGCAGATACATCTCCTGGCACTTCTCAATCTTCTCGACACAGATCAGCCCCGTCAGGTCTGCGGGAATCAGGGAATCATCAGGGGATTGTGGAATCATGGAATGGTTTGGGTGGGAAGGGACCTTAAAGCTCACTCAGTTCCACCCCCCTGCCATGGCGGGGACACCTTCCACTATTCCAGGGTGCTCCAAGCCCTGTCCAACCTGGCCTTGGACACTTCCAGGGATGGAGCAGCCACAGCTTCTCTGGGCAGCCTGTGCCAGGGCCTCAGCACCCTCACAGGGAGGAATTTCTTCCCAATACCCCATCACAATCTCCCCTTTTCAGTTTAAACCTCTCCTTGTCCTGGCACTCATTGCCCATGGAAGAGTCCCTCTCCCAATCCCATACCTGCAGGGATTCTCCCTCCCACAGGGCTGAGTGTCCCATGCACCCCCTGGGTGTTGGGGTGCCCACCCCACAGACCCACGTCAGCCTGGCAGGGGGCCCCAGGGCACCAAGGGGACCTGTGCTCCTGGGTACCAGGGATTGGGGTGCCCACCTCATGCTCCTGGGACCCCTCCCAGCCTGGCACAGCTGCCTGAAGCTCTGGGAATTGGGGTGCCCACTCCAAACCCCCCCAAAATCCAGGGGGGGCACGGTTTCCCACCCAACACACCCTGAAGATGTTGTGAGGCTCTGGCATCAGGGTGCCCACCCAACACACCCCCAAGACAGTCAGGACTCTGGGCATTAGGGTGCACACCCAGTGCACTTCCACGTGCTGGGGGTTGTGGGCAAGGGGGTGCCAACACAACAATCCCCGTGCACAGCCTCTGGGCATGGGGTGCCCTCCCAATTCCCCCTGAAGCTGCTGGGGATCTCTGGCATCAGGGCGCCCACCCAACACCTCCCCAGGACAGTGAGAACTCTGGGCATTGGGGTGCCCACCCAACACCCAACCCTGATTCCTCTGGCATGGGGTACCCACCCCATTCCCCCACTACTGGTGTGCACGCACACCTGAGGACATGAGCAGCACAGCCTGGAGCAGGGCCACCTCAGTGTCATCCAGGTTGAAGGCAGAGAGGGACTTGCCATGGTGGCATTGGGGAACGTGGTGTGGCCGTGTCACCCCTGGGACCCCCACAGCAGATGGGTCATTGGGGGGGTGTGGTGTGACTGTGTCCCCCGTAATGGACAGTGGGGTTTGGGGGTGCAGTGTGACCGTGTCCCACTCTGGGACCCCCACGGTGGACAGTGGCAGGGGGTGCAGTGTGACCCTGTCCCCCCTCCCTGAGACACCCCGGGGGGTGTGATGTGACCCTGCCCCCCCTCTGGGGCCTCCATGTCACCGGGGAACACTCGTGGCAGGGCCAGTGCAGCAGCCAGAAGAGGAAGCTGCGTGACAGGGCCAGTGACAGGGCCAATGGCAGGGCCAGGGCCACCCGCGGGCACAGCTGTCCCCTTTGGTCACTGCTCACCCCTGAACCCTTTAGGGGTGACCAGCTCAAGGACACTGGGCAATGTCCCAACCCCCCTCGACTGCCCAAGGACACCGGTGACATCCCAAACCCTGGCACTGCCACCATGTGTGTGCTGAGTGTGTGAGTGCTCAGCAGATCCTGGCTAGGGCTGGGGGCCAGGGTGGGGGACCGAGATGGTGACAGAGTCCCTCCACTGCATCCCCTCACCAGGAATTTCCGCTTCTGCTTCCAGTGGCTGCCCTGGGCATTGGTGCTGCGGTGGGCTTCTGTCACAAGGCGGATCAGCTCCCACTCCTCGGCGCTGGGGCGATGCTGCAGGGACTTGATCATCTCCTCCTTCTGCTGCCACTCCCGGTTCTCCTCGATCAGCTTCCGCTTGGCTACCTGCTTCGAGTCATCCAGCACCACTGCCGGACCCCCAGCATCAGCCAGGATCCCCCCACATCAGCCAGGACCCCCCATCCATGCATCCCACAGCTGCAGCATAGCACCCCATGGTGACCCCCCCCAGCCTCCTCCTGTGGCTGCTCTGGGCATCCCAAATTGCCCCATAGCACCAGGACCCCAACCCACCTCCCAAAAGCCCCCCACTATCATCTGGGATGCCCCCCAGTCAGCTAGGACCCCCCATTCATGCATTCTACCCCACTGCTGCATCACATACCAGCCCAGTCCTGCAGCTACTCCGGGTACCCCAATGTGCCCCAGGGTGTCGGGACCCCAACCTGCCCCCCAGCCGAGCCCCCCCACGCCCCCCAACTCACGGTCCATGGCCATGCCCACGGAGATGCACTTCTTGAAGCAGCAGAGCTGGCACTGGTTGCGGGTGATCTTGTCGATGACACAGGAGTAGGTGGGGTGCAGGTTCTTCTGGATGGTCCGACGGAAAAATCCCTGGGGAGGGCATGGGGGAGTGACCCAGTGAGCACTGCTGAGCCCCCCTAGCCCCCTGCCCCAAGTCACCTTGCAGCCCTCACAGGCGATGCAGCGGTAGTGGTAGCTGGCGGCCTTGTCCCCGCACACCACGCACTGTTCATCTTTGTCCAGGTAACTAGGGATGTACCCTGCGGGGACCCCCAGGTCAGGGACCCCCAGGGCACCCCAGAGCAGGGACCCCCGCAGCGGGGACTCATGGGGTGCTCCATGACAGGGATTCCCATGACAGGGACCCTCAGGGCACCCCAAGTCAAGGACCCCTGGAACACCCTGTAGCAGGGACCTTCCCACACACCCCACATCAGGGATCCTCCAGGAATCCTGAGTCAGGGACCCCCTTGCATGCCTCACATCAGGGACACCCCACACACCCCATGCCAGGGACCCCCAGTAAGCCCTCCCCTCCCTGTGCCTCAGTTTCCCCTCTGTCTGCACCCACTGTCTGCCCCACCACTACCCCTGCCCTGGCATGGGAAGGGTTAACACTGGGGGTGTGGGGGGGGTGCCTGAGCCCCCCACGCCAATAAAGCCCCCATTATCCCATTATCTGGCCGGGAACCGGCAGCGGGGGGGGTCCCTGTCCCCCTGGCACACAGAGACCCACTGTCCCTGTCATTGTCCGTGGTCCCCCCGCCTGGCAGGCCAGGAACCAGCCCCCCACCAGAGTCCCCCCAGCCTCCCCACCACCGACTGCTCAGGGAAACTGAGGCACAGATTGCCCATGATGCATGGGGCGGTCCCCAGCACCCTGGGCCCCTCATGTCCCTCCCGGGAGCCCACCCTTGTGTTTTGGGGGGGCTGGAATTGGGGATCCCCGAAGGGTGAGAGGGATGGGAAAGGGACCGGATGCCTGGGTCCCCCCTGCATGGAGCACCTGTAACTCAGGGGAGTGTCCCCAGCACCCCAGGACCGCCGCACCCACCCGGGATCCCACAAACCCAGGCGTGGGCACCCCTCGAGCCCACTCTGGCGCTCTGCAGGTGCCGGATGCGGGGGTCCCTGGGTGCTCCCTCCCTCCGGGAGCGGGGCGGGTGCAGGGGATGGGCGGGAGCCGGACGCTTGGGTTCCCCCCTGGCCCCCCATCGGGTCCCGCCGGCACCGGCTGCTCCCCGCCGGGAATGGGGCAGGGCGGGGGGCAGTGCCCGCAGGGCTCCCCTTATCGCCCACCCCAGGGCGCTGCCGCCCCAATGGCGGCACCCCGACCCACGAGGCGCCGAGGGGGATGTGGGGGACTGGGACCCCAGCAGACCCTGCAGGGATGTGGGGTGCAGGGGGGGACATGGGAGTGGGGTATCCATGGGACTCTGGGGTGCCTGGGGGACATGGGGACCTTGGGGTGTCTGCCAGGGACATGGGGTGTCCACGGGACCCTGGCGTTCCTGGGGTGCTCACAGGGGATAAGGGGTGTCCGTGGGACTCCAGGGGACCCGGTCGAGACATGAGGCGTCCGTGGGACCCTGGGGTACCTGCATGGACACAGGAATCTTGGGGTGACCATGGGGGACAAGGGATGTCCATTGACTTTGGGGGACCCAGGTCATACATGGGGTGGCCAGGGGACCCTGGCAAGGACTTGGGGCCCCCAGGGTGCCTGCCAGGGACATGGGGTGTCCGTGGCACCCTGACTTGCCTGAAGAGACTTGGGGACCCCAAGATGTCCACAAGGAACACGAAGGGTATCCAGGGGTCCCTGGTAAGGACTCGAGGCCCCTACAATGCTCACACGGAGTGCCTGCAGAACCCGGCGAGCACATGAGGTACTCGGGGGACCCGGGGGTGCCCAGCAGGGCCATGGGGTGCCCGGGGGGGTTCGGGGGGTGCCGTGGGTCCCCGTACCTGACATGCTGCTCTTCACCAAACATTGGCTGCTCTTTCTTTTGCGCTTCCCATCCAGCCACCTACGGGAGGGGGGTGACAGGCTGAGAGGGTGCCCACGGATTCCCGCTGCACCCCCCCAAACTTCCAACAGCTCCCCCAAAACCCCCCTCGAACCCCCTTCTCTGCTGGGAAATGGGCAGCCCCCACCCGGGGGTCCCAGTGCAGCGATGTCACAGGTGGGGTCCAGCCCGGGAGTGCGGGATGGGGGGGGGTAGGAGAGGGCCCTGGGGACCCCCCCCACCCAGAACACCCCTGTCGGGACCCCCCCCCTCCGGGACACGACACCGCCCTGGGGGGGCTGGGACCGAGCGGGGGAAGGGAAGGGAAGGGAAGGGAAGGGAAGGGAAGGGAAGGGAAGGGAAGGGAAGGGAAGGGAAGGGAAGGGAAGGGAAGGGAAGGGAAGGGAAGGGAAGGGAAGGCGGGTGGGGGAGGGGAAGGAAAAGGGTGGGGGAGGGGCTCCTTCCCAGTCAAAGACAAAATGTCCTTTTGGCTGAGCGGAGAAGTGACGTCATCGGGGCTCAGCCAATGGCGGGCGGCGGGGGTCCGCGCGCGCCCGTCCCCGCGGGGGGGGCCCGGGGCCGCGGGGATCGGCACCTGCGGGGGGGGAGCCCCGGGGACCCCGCATCCCCCGGGGCCGCTCCAGCCCAAGGGGACCCCGGGCCGCCACCCCCCACCGGGGGCCCGAAATAGTCCCGGGGGGGGGTGGAGGGTGAGGGGAGGGGGCGGCTGGGAGAGGCACGAGTGGGGGGACACCATGGCGGGGCACGAGTGGGGGCATGTGGGCGTGGGGACACAGGGACACCAGGGGATGGACCTAGCCGGTGACATGTGGGGGGCAGGGGGACACGCAGGACATGGGCACGTGTGGGGATACCCAGAACGTGACATAGGGACACTTGCGGACATGTGGGGTACAGCGGGGCTGGGGGACACCTGGGGTACGGGGATGTACAGGACATGGGGACACCCAGGTTCGGAACATGAGTGGGGACACATGGGGTGGACGGGGACATGGGCACAGGAACAAAAAGGGCACCCAGGACACAGGGACACACGAGGCATGGACATATACACAACCACACAGGGACACATGGGGACACAGGGGGTACCCAGGGCACGGACACATACGTGACCACGCAGGGATGCATGAAGGCACACTGGGCACGACGACGCAAGAGACACAGTGGGCACTGGGACATGGAGACACTTGGGGACACACACGGCATTCGGACACAGAGGGCACAGCCAGGTATGGGCCACACAGGGATGTGCTGGGACACGCCAGGCGTGGTGCCACACGTGTCCGCCGCATGTCCCCGTGCTGGGGTGGGAGCTCACCGGGTGTCCTCTGGCTCCAACAGCGGGTCCAGGGTGCTGGGCTTCTGTTCCATTCACTGCAATTCCATCAAGGAGCGCTCAGCACCGACCGAGGGGGCTCCGGCGCCACGCGGGGGGCCACGCCGCGCACCCCATGGTGCCCCTCAGTGCTCAGCACCGCGCAGCATCCCGGGCTGGATCCTGCGGGACAGGGGGGTCAGCCCAGACCAGCCGTGGGGGACACAGGGGACACCCAGGGAGGGGTGTGAAGCCATAAGGGACCCCCAGGAGCTGTGGCCACCGGGGAGGACTGGGTGTGAGCATGCAAGAAGGGAGGGAAGGAGGAGTATAAGGGCAGGAGAAAGAGGGGGAGCGGGGGCCTCACCTGGGCCACGCCCGGGGAGGCCAGCCCGGCCGCAACCTCCCCAGGCTCTAAGGGAGCAAATGGCGGCAGGGGGCGAATTCCGGGGCTTCAAACACCTCGGCCCCACGCACCTGAGCCGGGCCCGGGACCGCCCCAGAGCCCCGGCCCCGCCCGGCCCCGGGGCCCGCCCTGCCCGGCACGGGGGCGGCTCCATCGCTCGGGGCCCCGCCCCTCTCTCCCGGGCCGGACCCGCCCCGCGCACCGGGGCCGCTCCCGGGACCGGGGCTCCGGGTCCTGCCGGCGGCCGCTGCGGGTCCCGGGCGGCGCCGCCTCTTCCCCGGCGGGATTGGGGCTGGCATCGGGACCGGGAGGAGCCGCTCCGGGACGGGCGCTGGGGCCGAGCCCGGCGCTGCCGCTCCTGCTCCGGCCGGCTCTCCGCGGGGAGCCGGGGCTGTGCCAGCGCCCGGGCAGCCCCGGGATCCCGAGCCGGGCCCGACGCGCCGGGCCGGGCTCCGCTCAGCCCTGAGCCCCTCCCGGAGCCCGCCTTGGGCCCCACGACGCGGCCCCGGGCTCTGCCGCCAGCCCCGGACGCGGCGCTGAGTCGCTGCTCCCGAGCTCTGCGTGAGGCCGGGGAGCCCGGCTTCGGGCTGTGCCTAAGGCAGGACTCGGAGCTCAGAGACACAGACTCGCCCTAGCCCGAAAAGCCCGCTTTGAGCATCAAAACACAGCCCTTGTGCTTTAATTCAGGTCCAGCAAAATGCAGCACTTCAGTTTCTCTTTGTGAGCCCAAACACACAGGACTGGCTCTCTTCCTCAAGCCCTGAAAACAGGATTTAGTCACTGTTTCGGAGTCCCAGCACTGGCCGTACCAACCTGCTCTCAGGACTCTGTAGATAGAGAAATGCTGCTAGGAAGGATTTTCTTGCTATTTTCTAAGTCTGTGAGAGACTGCACAAAATCCCAGCCCCTCCCAAGCTGCAGCTCCTCACACCAAACCTCGGGGGAATCCTTGGTGCTTCCAACACTGCTGCAACCCCACCTGGAGCTGAGCTTCCAAGGTGTCTAATCCACATGCAAGCCTGGATAGTCCAAAACCTGCAGGAAAAGAGGAGGCAAAATGAAAA
Source organism: Aphelocoma coerulescens (assembly GCF_041296385.1). Lineage (NCBI taxonomy): Eukaryota > Metazoa > Chordata > Aves > Passeriformes > Corvidae > Aphelocoma > Aphelocoma coerulescens. The sequence continues at coordinate 69,573 of NW_027183678.1, read as the reverse complement.
GGAAAGGGGGGGAAAAAACCCAGAGTTTTGGGTTTTCCCCGCGTTTGCAACAGGATTGAAGGGCAGGATAGAGAGGTAAAGAAGTACCAAAGGCTGCAGTATTTCAGGTGATTCAGAAGGGAGAACCCATTAGTTACAATAGCATTAGTAAAGGCAAACATCTCCTATTCCCTCATTTTAAGGGGTTCAGTTGAAGCAAACTCCCCTTTTTCAGCATTTTAAGGGTTTAAATCCACACTTCTACCCATGCCCTGGCATCAAATCTCTCACAAGGGAGCGAGCCCAGTACATATATAACCTAATGCTGCCCAAGAGTCCATTACTTTTCTTGTTCTTATTCATGACACTTATGGCCCTAACTAGAAGCCCCAGCAGGAGCTACACCATTTATACTACTACTACTATTCTTCTCTTGCCTACTTAGTTGCCTACAGCATACTACCCAGGAATGACTAATGAACAATTACACATGTTAACAAGGAATTACCCAACTCACCTGCCTATGCTGCTGAGACAAGAAGCTTCTTCTCTTACCTGTTATCTACTCTTTTGGCAGGTGTGGCTGTAGTAAAAAAAGAAGGCACCTACAGAGCCCCTTACTCCCCTGGAATTTAAGTCAGAGCAGCCAAACAGCTACAACTCCTCCCAGTGCTTTTATCCCTGATGGTAAAATTGCCTCCTCCCTTTTCCCGGGCATTGTGGGAACGAGAGGCGGGCCTGGCCAGGGGTATATTAACCCCAGTCCTGGGTAAAAGAGGCCCATTTCCTCTGTGGGGTTAGTTGGGGTAAGGGTGTCTTCTTATTTCTGTGAAGGGGGTCTTTTGGGTTTTCTCAGCTTTTTTTCAGCAGGTACTTTTGGTATCTGAAGTAATAGAGGCTTTGAAGACTCTGTGAAGAAGATAGCATTAAGTGCATGGTTCATGGCAACTTCCTGAAATTCCAGATTGTGTCAGGTACGATACTTCAGTTTTTTCAGCAGATTCATTTTGCTGCAAGAGGAAGCTACCCTGGGTCCAAGATGACATTGGAGATGGAGGCTTCTGATAGGTAAGCTAAGGACTGTAAGTATGAGTGGGAGTGGGAGCAGGGTCCCAGTTAGTAGCTGACTTGCTGGGATTTGGCTTGTATGCCACTCCACGGGTGCATTGATTTTGGTTTTCTTTGTCATAGCTGACTAAGATGCCAACCTGGTGATCACAGTGCCTTTGGAGAGGGCTGAGGTGGACTCCTTTTGCATCCAGTGTGGATTCACATTGTTGGTCACCTAAAAGCTAAGTTGGGGGCCAGGACCTAGAGATGGGATGATAGCAGGGTAGTGGGTTGGAAATTCCTGGGAGAGATGTAAAAATTAGTGTAGGGGAAAGGGATGCTCTCCAAGGGGCTTGTTAGGTAAGCTAAAGGGAGTAGCCCTACTTTTGATTGCAACTGTAGGGTGTGCAGCGCAGAGCAGTTCCAGTGTGTGTTGTCTCGTCCCGTGTGTGTTTTGTGTTTCTGGCATCCCTCGGATCAGATCTCTGTGCCTTTTATCCTTAAGGGGCTTATCATAAGCATTGGCCATCATCTCTAGGTTCTTGAACTTTCATACTTCTTGGTAGGATGCCAATGTCACTTGTTCTTTTACCAGTGGGCTTGGCCGCATCTTGGAATCACATCTTGGAAGCATTGAGTCAGATGTCTTTTGAGGCCTTGTTCCCGGCTGTACTGCCATCCATCCTTTCCAGCCGTGAGCTGTAATGTCCTGGGGCTTATAAGATTGTCAGGAGATGGGAGCATTCTAAATGTGGTATTGTCTCTCACAGCCATCTTGATCACTGTGACTGACAGTTCTTAGAAGAGGTCACTGTTACAGTCTTTTCTTCTGCTCCTTAGAGCCTCCTTCATCCACCATTGCCACACCCTCGGTTGTCTCTTTTGGCGTCGTCTCTTCTTCTTGCCATCGTTCTTCTTGCCGAGAGCTTTTTTTATCATCCTTGTGTCCTACTGTTTGTAGTATAATGTGTTGAGTTTGTGTCTCGCCTGGAATTGCTCTGCCCTGTAGAGTAGTCCTGAGGGGGGGTAGGTGGAGAAGAAAGGAGACTTTAGAGGGAACCTTTTGCTTTGCTTAGCCACCTGAGCCATGCCTCGGACAGAGTGACTGTGGCCAGTCTGTGTGGTGTTCAGTGGAGATGTGGGAGTGGTGCAGTGGTGTCTTGCAGTTTTATAGTAGTTTGTCCTAAGGCCCACTGTTGTGGGATCCTAGGCAGTTTGCTTTGAGGAATGAGAACTTGGGAAAGGCTAAGCTTTCCCTGTCTGTCTGGGTAACTTTGACAAATAATTCTTTTGCAGATGGATAGGATGTAAACCTGATATGAACAGAGGAGGCCAGAGGAGCACAGCAACGAGGTGGGTCGGTGCCTGAAGTCCAAGCTATGGCCTGACTTTGGGCTCTACGTTTACCTCACTGTTGGGACTTTCATTTTGAAGATGTGAAGTGCTTGAAGCAGCAGGGTATTGGCACCGGGGGGACCATGAGCTGGATGAGTATTGATTCCAGCACAGAACTGGATGTTACTGGAGTTGTTGTATTAGTGATGAAACTATAAGTAGCCTTTGATTTTTTGTGTTTTACAGGTGGTCTGCAGCATTCAAATTGCTACTCCAACATGAGAGACACCCTTCCAGACAGAGGTCACAGTCGAGCACTTTCAGGTGGAACCTGCCTCGGCAATGCAGCACTTTTGGACACTACATCGGTATGTGCCTTTCCATTTTGTTTTGCCCCTTCTCCCTTGGGAAGGTTGGTCATCATTCAGCTTTTCAGGGGTGGTGTTTCATGGTGGTTATGTTGCAGGGCTGTTCTTTGTCCTTATTTTTAGGAAGTAAACCTGGATATCAGCAGTCAAGGTCAAGTGAGTGAGGTAAGCAGTGACCAGTGGACACAACCAGTTATTGCTTGGGTGCCAAATTCTGGGGCAGCTCAAAGCATGCATTGTCTAAGCATCCATTTGTGTGTTTTAGGTGGCCCACTCGTATTATGCCTACAGGGGCTGAACCCCCTCATGGACCAGCTGATGGAGCCAGTTTATCACCCTTGAGCTGCCCCTGTGAGCCTTCCAGAACTATTACAGGACTCTGCGATGAAGCCTGTACCTTTTCTGTTTGAAGGTGCCATCTGGGCAGCCTTTGGCAATGGTTGAGGAGTTGCAGCGACTCGGGGAGGGAGGGAGGAGCGAGGGTCCACTCAAGTTTCAGCAATGCCCCATCACCTTGTCTCCTTTTAACCCAGGTATACCCTGTGCCGGCAGCCTTGGAGTGCGGCCACGGTGTATGAGCCGAGGACCGGGGCGTTCTCAGGAGACGGTGAGTAGTGGAATTGTTGGGTTTTGGCTGATGTGCTGCTGAGTTCAGGCACTGATGTTTGGTTTTCTTTCTTGTAGTAGACTAAGAGAGAACAGCTCACTGAGGGCAGGAACTCCCCAGAGGACGAGGCGGCCTTCTTTTGCACCTGATGAGGATTTGCATCCCTGGATATCCGAGAGCTAAGTCGAGGGCTACACCTCAGGGAGGGGGATGAGAGTGGTGTGCTGGGTCAGGACTTGGTGGGAGGGATTTTTGAATTAGCTTTGGAGATGGGGATGTCCACGAGAGGGCCCCTTAGGCCGTGTAAAGGGAAAGTCTCACTTTTGATCACAATGCTGAGGTGTACAGGGCAGAGCAGTCCCGGTGCGTGTTGTGTCACTTGTCTATTGTGTGTTCTGTGTCTTTTGGGCATCGTGTCACATGTCTTCTGCCTTACCCCTTTGAGGGGCTTATCAGAAATGCTGGGCATCATCCTTAGCGTCTCCTTTGCATTCCTTGGCCCGACGCTGGTACTCTTGAACCTTTGACTTGCAAGCTTGGACATGCATCGGAATCGCATCTCTCTTTAGCAATATCGAGTCAGACACCTTTTACAGTCTTGTTCTGAGCTGTATTGACAGCTGTGCACCACAACGATCCATTATAACAGATTAGGACTTGTGAGAATGCGAGGATAGGTGGAGGATTCCAACCGTATGGTTCTCGGGCATCCATCTTTGCGGTTCTTGGCATAAGTCCTTCTGTTAGGGTCTTTTTCTGCCGGAGTTCTTTGAGCCTCATCGGCCTCATCTAGGTCATCTCATTGGTAATTCTTCTTGCTGAGAGTTTCCTCTCCTTGTTGCATCCCCTTGTTTGTCATCTCCTGTGTCACAGGTGTCTGTGTGTTTGGGCCGGGGCTGCTTTGCCCTGCTACATGGTCTGGGTGTAGGTGTAATAGGATAAGTCCTAGGGACTTGACATTTGTAATGTAGGGATTAGTTGGACTCAAGATGGTATTTCTAGATTGACACAAGATGTCTGGAGCTGGTAAGTTCTCATGCAGTACTTTGACTTTTGTCGTAACTTTCTTTCAGCTGCAGAGGGATTGAACCTGTGACAGAGTGCCCCATACCAGGTGAGGTGGTTCCCACAGGAAGGTCAGTCACCATTTGTCTTTGCAGGGCAAGTGTAAATGGTGACCGTGTTACAGCTTTGTTCTTCATCTTTATTTGTAGGAAGTAATGCTGAATAGCAGTGGTCAAGGTCGATGGAGCGAGGTGAGCGGTGACTGGTGGACAGAATGAGTTGTTACTGCTTGGGTATCAGTTTCTGGTGCAGCTCTAAGCATCCGTTTTTGTTTGTGCATTTTAGGTGGTCCACTGGGAAGGTGTGCTGGCCCTGGGGATGCTGGAGGCCAGGTGCGTGCAAGCTTAAGGTATGGGTGTGGTGTACTTCAGTTGGAGCGGGGAGGCTGTGGTTTCAGTCTCTCAGCATGTTTTTCTGCTTTGCTTCTCTGCAGGTGCTGCTGCTGCCCTAGGCATGCCAAGGGACAGAGGCGAGCAGGTGAGTTGGCATTTAGGTGGGGCGACTGATAGGTGAGAGGTACGTGGCAGCATGTGAAGCGTGTCCCTTTTCGCTTTGCAGGTATCGTCCGGGCCACCTCCGGAGTCGGATGAAGATTTGAGGTGAGCCTGGGCCAGCGGTGCAGAGGGAGCCTGCGCATTATTCTTCTGGAGGGCAATAGTCACAGGTTGTTTTGTTGTCTTAGGTACCACAAGTAGGTGCAGAGCCTAAGTTTGGAAACGGCCGGTAAGCGATGAGCCTCGGCAGTTATGAGGGAGAGGGGCGTTGTGCAAGGGGTCACTTCTGGGACGTGTCATCACAGTCTGAATTTTGTCATTGTTCTCTGTCTTTTGCAGCCGCCCAAGTGGACTGTGGGCCATGTATTGACGTCCACGGTGCTGAAGCAATGTTTTCTGTCGAGGATGGATTTCGTCTGCTGGTCTTCAGAGAGCTAAGTGTGGGGACTGTTGGTTGGGAGAAGGCAAAACACCTTTGGAATCACAGGAGGCAATTTGAAGTTAGCTGAGAGGAGAGGGCTGTATTGGGCCGGGCCCCTTGGAGGTTAAGGGAGTTTTTCTTCAGCATCACTCGAGCCTTTGCCGGGCCGGGCAGTTCCAACCCATCTCCATGTTCTCGTGAGCTTCGCATCACTGGATTTTGAGTCCTGATGTCATTGTCCGTCTTTTCACCCGAGGAGCCTGCCTTCGGGTCTGGCATGATTGCCATGGTCTAAATTTTGCCTACTCTTCAGTGGAGCCACACTCTTGAGCATAACACGTGGGCATCTTGCATCTTGGCCATTTGTCGGTCGGTCATGTTTTGAGATGTCACTTCAGCCTTTGGCGGCAGAATCCTTCTCTAGGGAACCCTTTGTATCACCTGGCAGTCGTTGCCTCCTTCTCTAGGCCTGCTGCACTTCTTGAGCATCCTCTTACCAGCTTTGGCACTAACTTCTCATAGGGAGTTTACATTTCACTGTCACATACTACTGCCGTAGCGCCTTCTTTCCTTCGGCATCGTGGGCCTCTGGCTCATCTTGCACTAGGAATCTTGGGCCCATCAGGTGAAACTGCTGGGCAGTTTCAATTTGTGTCTATGTGATGTGGTTTGTGTCCGTTGTCTTCAGTGTCACAGGGCTTTGTGATGTCTCAGTTCTTTACAGGCATCGTTCTGGGCCATATCGGCAGCGGGAGTACTTGCATACTTTTCTGGATTGGGCTTATTCTGGCATCTTTATGGTTTTGCTTTTTGAGACCAGAAGTACACAAGATGTTCCTATCCGTCTTCCTTCTCAGTTTTGGTAGTATCTTTTTTCATGTGCCATTCCCTTGGACTTCTATATGCAGTGTACTAGACCCTCCTCACTGCAGTAGTTCCATAGCTTCCGTCGTCTCAAAGCATCCTGGTCTCAAGAATTTATCTTCTGAAGCGTTCTCTCAAGTCTTCGTGTCATCTTTGCTTATATTTGATGCACTGTGTGTCCATGTGCCACTTATGCTTGGAGCTGCCCTGCCCTGGCACATTCAGTCGTGGCTCATTTGAACAGTTTTAAAACTCTCCTCACTTGTCTGTGGGCTTTTGGGTAGAAAGCTTATGGGCCTGGTGTGGGGATAACTCCTAGCTGTCAGCTACTTGTAGACTGCCTCATGCTGTCTTGCAGGTCCCCGAGGCAGATTTTGATCCCTATGGTCACTGATGTTACCAATTTTCCCAGGGTCTACTGTTCCACATCAAGGAGAAGCAGACGGAAGATGCTTTAACATCTTCTTTGGGAGGGATGTTTCTAGTAAGGGCTGCAGTCAGAGTGTAAGCTGAAGAAGGGGTGTCTGAGAGTGTGTCTGTCTGTGTGTGTGTTGACTGGCTCTAACCTTATGTGTGTGGTGTTTTTTGCCTTTCAGGTTCTTCAGTTCATTTTAAAATTTTGAATACAAAAAGCCCAGCCGGTCCTGCCCATGCTGTGGGGTTAGTCAGAGGGACACAGGGTTCCTCTTCTCCTCTCTGCTGGGATGAACTGCCTAGGGAATACCATTTCTGACAGCCCAGTCCTACTTGTGTCTTTTGGAAAAGGGCAGAGGTGAAGAGGTAACTGCCAGAGTTCCTTGGGGATGATGGAGTTGTGGTGTTTGGCTGTGCCCGGAGGGGCAGGTTGGGCATTATTTGTGTGTCTGAGGACTGGTTTGGGTGTTGGGGAGCCCAGGGAGCTGAGCTCTCAGTGCATTCCCAGCTCTCCCAGGGGTGGGAGCTGGTGCAGGGCTGGGTGACAGCCTCTGGTTGGGCTCGGGGCAGGCACTGGCCCCGGCACAGACACGGGGTGGTTTGGGGACGCTTGGGGAGCAATGGGAGGAAAATGAGGGATGGTGCTGGGTGGAGAGATCAGCCTGTGCTCGTGTCAGTGCAGCTGTGCAGGGCACTGGGATCTGGGTAAAACTCCAGCTCTCCTGGTGTTCAGGGATGCAAGGTCTGAGGGACTGGATTTACCTGGGGCTTTCTAGGAACAAGGGGAAATGTGGTGCCAGAGCTGTGCCCCGTCAGGTTGTGTTTCCCTTTGGGGACAGGGAGTCTCTGGGCTGAGGTGAGATTGCTGTGTGAGTGGCAGGGAACAGGGAGCTCAGAATTGCAGGCACTGATGGAATAATTGTCTTAGGTCTATTTGGTTTGTGTTTGTGAAAACTGGGATTTGGGCTGGAGAGGTGCTCTTGGGAACAATGGATAGAATACATTTGCTCTATGGATGTGTAAGGAAGGACAGGGAAGGGGAGTATTTATAAATTGTTACCAGTATTTCATGCAAATTTGGGGTGGAGCGTTGATGTAGGTGGGTGGGTTTGGCTTGGGCCTGTCAGGACTAACCACAAAGAATCCAACCAAGCCCCTGACCCCTCAAGGCATCTGTGAAACACTTCCACAGAAACCCAAGTCAGAAATCCAGTGATAATGGAGGTAAAATTATAGGTAATTGCCTATGATCGGTGGGGAATTTCCTTTGGAATTATCAACCAAGGCAGAGCATATCTTTCAGCTCTTTTCCTGGTGTGCAGTTTCCTCTCTGGTTTAAATGAGTTTGTGTGCTCCTGTTAACAAGCAGTGTGTTTTCACCCTGAAATTTGGGGTGATAGTCTTTCTCTAGTGTTTTTCCCACAACTGAGTCATCCTTTCCGTGAATAGTCCATGTTGTTCTACACAGCTGCTTTGGCCCTGGGTCAGAGAGAGAGAAGGGAAATGACTTTTTAGGGCGTTGAAATTTCTCCAGGCAGGAGTGGGACGGTCTTGCCCCTCCCCAAAGCCCTGCAGGCGCATGGGAGTAGCTCAGTGCCGGCGCAGCTCTCTGAGCAATAACAACGCTTGGGAGGTTCGAGTGTTGATAACAACTCTCCTGTCTCTTGGTAGCAGTCCTAGGTGGAGGAGAGGAAAAAAGGAACTTGTGTTATTCATGGAAAACCTTCTGCTGTTTCTTGTGCAGACTTTTAGATCTTTGTATGATTTACTATCCAGTGTCTGTAGGTAGAGAATGACTTATTTGAGGTAAAAATTGAGATAATCAGTAATGGACAGGTATGGAAAATGTTTGAAGTAAACTTGAGGTGACCTGTAGTGGAGAGCATGAAGATTTTGAAGTAAACTATAGCAATCAGTTGTGCACAGGTAGGGAAACTTTTGGGGGTAAAATACAAGGTCATCTCTAGGTGAGGGAATGAACACTTTTTGAGGTAAACTGAGTGAATCAGTTGTGGAAGTATTAGTAAATTCTGGGGGTGAAACTTGATGTAACCTCCATGGTAGAAAATAAATAAATGTTTTGAGGTAAAAAGGAAGTCATCAGTGTTGGAGAGGCAGGGAGATTTTGAGAGTAAATTTGAGTCTGTAGTGCAGAGAATGAACATACTGAAGTTAAAGGGAGGTAGTAACTTGTAGACAGGGAAAAAATTTGGGGGTAAAGTCTGAGGTAATGTCTAGGGGAGACAACATTTTTGAGCTAAACTGAGGCAGTCACTAGGTGACAGGTTGGAAAAGTTTTGGGGGTAGAAATTAAAATGACCTGTTGGGCAGAGAATGGACATACGGAGGTGAAAATCAGGTAATAAGTAGTGGACAAGTAGCAATAATTTTGGAGGTGAAATCTGGGGGGATGTGTGGCAGGGAGAGCGTACATCGTGAGGTAAAGTGAGACAGTACTGGAAAGATAGTGAAATATTTCATAGTAAAACTTGATGAAATCTCCAGGGCAGAAAGAGAATATTTATAGGTCAAAAAGAGTAAATAGTTAGCGGGCAGGTAGGGAAAATACTGGGGGTAAAATCGGAGGTTATCTCTAGGGGAGAGAATGAACATACTGAGGTAAAAATCAGGCACTGAATAGTGAATGTTAGGGAAATTTTGAGGGGTAAAGCTGGAGATAATCTCCAGAGTAGTGAATGAATACTTTCTTGTAAAAAAGAAGAAATCAGAAGTGGACAGACAGGGACAGCTTGGAGGGAAAATCTGAAGCAATCCCCAGGGAAGAGAATGAACATCATGAGGTAAACTGAGGTAGTCACATGCGGAGACACAGTGAAAATTTTGGGGATAGACACTGAGACATTCTTGAGGATACAGAAAATTACTTTTTGGGCTAAAAATGAGATGATGGGTAGGGCAAAGCTTGTGGGAAAAACTTGAAACAATCTGTAGGGCAGAGCATGAGCATTTTGATGGAAAAATGAGATATTTATTCTTTACTTCCCTTTGGGCTAACTTAATCTCCACCCTTCCATGAGCAATTCCTTGGCTTCTCCTGGAGAAAACCCCACGGCAAAGGCAGTCTGCAAAGGAGCCCAGAGCTGTGCTTGGAGCAGAGAGTGCTGAGGCCTGCATGTGCCTCTGCTGCTGCAGGCTGGCAATATCCCCATGGAACAGACTGGGAAAATGGGATTAGAGGGAGCACAGTCCCTTCAGGGAAGGGGTTTTCTCCTGTGCACATCAGGCGCGGGGCAGGAAGGGAACTTTGGAAATCAGCTGATTTCCCCCAGAAAGCATCACTCGCATCAAGAGCAAAGGTTGGTTTGGGTGTGAGCACTTGAAATAACTTGGAAAGAGAAGCAATCACCTTTTGCTGCTTCTTTCTTTCTTGCAGATGCTGGGATTGCCTCTGTGGACATGTGCTGAGCTCTCCCCGCAGGGAACTGTCAGCCCTGAATGCCTGTGCAATAACTGCAGCTGCCCAGGCAGGCACAGTTTTTTCAAAATTATTTTTCTCGGACCGAGCACATCTCCTCAAGTTCCTTCTCACTTCCTGCATCCTGGAAATGCAAAAAGGGAAAAGATAAATGTGCAGCTCAACTGAAACAAAAAGCATCATTTCCCTTCTTTCTTGTTTTGTTCTTAGAGCCTGTTGGAGTGCTGGCCTGGATTTGGGAGGAGCCAAGTAGCCTGGAGCAGTGAGGTTTTTCCTGTCAGACTTGGCTGTCCTGTGCAGGGTTCACTGATGCTGTGAATTGCAATCCAGGGCATCTTCAGGCTCCTGGTGCTTGGGACGTGGCGTTTGGTGTGCAGAAAACATCCCAGGCTGTCCAGCTTGGGTGTGGCTGTGCATTTGCACAGTTCCTCAGAGTGGGAAAAGGCCAAGAGAGCGATGGGAAGGTCTTTCTTCCAGGCCTGGGCATTCTCAAGACACCTCAAGGATGTTTTTTAAATGTTTCTTGTCTTTTGTTTCCCAGCCCAGGGCTGAGCTGGAGAACGGTGGAGACAGTGGCAAGCAGGAGTCCCATGTTTACATCTGCCCTTGGATTCCAGTTTCTCCCAGTGGGTCTGTGCTGCCCGAAGTACAAAGGAAGGAGGTGTTGGAGTACCTGTTTGTTCACCTGTTAAGCTTGGAAGAGATGCCGAGTGTGAAATTCCAGGGGTGCCGGCTCCTTGCGAGCTGTTGGTTGCTCAGGAGATGGGGTCGGGGAAAGGGGGGGGAGAGTCCAAGCACAGCACAGTGGTAGGAGCTGGGTTTGCATCTCAATCTAAGGCATCTCAAAGCCTGATAAGCTGGAAAGAAGACTTTGCTGTGTTAATGCACAATTGCATTTTTGTGCCATTTTTTGAAATTAGGGCTGGGATCAACCTGGGGAGGAGGTTGTCTGGCACAATTCCCTGTGCCCTGCTTTGCCATGAGGAATGGATGCCTGATCTCTTTGCAGAGAGCTGCTGCTGATATAGATTTCTCTGTTTCTATAGTGAATTTATCCCAGTACTTGGCTGCTATAAAGAAGTCTCCTCTTGCTGCAATTTCCCCCTATTACATTTAAGATCAGCTCCAGCTGAGTTAGAATTTAATCCCGACCTTTCCTCCCTTTTTTTTTCCAAGAGGCCTCAGCTATCTCACTATTTCTTTCCTCTCTCACCCTCCAGGTCCTGTTTTTCAGACCTTTCCTTATAAAACCCTTGATAACCCATTCCCCACTTACGGCTTTGTTGTAGCCTTGTTTTGCTACCTTCTGGGTGCTGTGGATGAAGGTCTGGCTTTGAGGAGCACGCCCTGCTCCCTTTGCTCAAGGGATTGCAGTTATTCCAATCTCCTGCTGCTGAGGGCTGCCTTAGGCTCTTGCTGAAATGAAAAATGTCCAGGAAACTTTTCCTTTTTTGAGATTAGACTGGTTGAGATATGATCATGATGGTTAAAAACCCACAGTGCAAATGAAGGTTTCCCCCTTCTTCCCCCCTGCTCCCCACTTGCTCCATGCTCAGTCCTCTCCCTGCACAGTTCATTCCTTTGTAATCACAACTGCTAAGGAAACCTTTCTAATCTTGTCAATTGGCAATGCAACTGCTTTTAAATTCTGTTTTAAAATAGGTTTTGAAGTCAGGCTCTGCCCTTGCTATTGATTTGAATTCTTGACTGAGTAAGTTATTGGTGCTTAAGAAGCCCTTTGTTGCTTTAAAGCCTTTCTCCAAGGGTCAGAGAATAACACTGACAGGGAGTGAAGGAGCGCTGCCCAGTAGTTGCTTAGAAAGGGAGTGTGTTAAACCAGGTTTCTTTAAAAGCAGTTTTGAGTAAGTGAAATTCAGGCACTTGAATTACTTTGGGAAATGGTCCATTTAGGATAGGTCCACACTGACAGAAGCTGTTTCTCTGAGGTCAGTCCATGCTTTGATCAGTGCAGGGCCTTCCCCTCAAGAAACGCATGAGCCAAGCCCAGCAAGGTAGAGGAAAAGACAGACACAAGTTCAGCTTAGGGAGCTGCACGGGTGAAATCCCATGAATATGCCTGGAGCATGGCCTTCCCCAGCAGCTTTTCTTACAGTTAAATTCTTAAAAAAGCTAGAAGCTGATGCTCAGTACTTTGGGATCTGGCTCAAAACTGCGGAGAGGATAAACTCCCTTACTGGAACTCAGGCAGTGGAGTGCCCACAAGCCAGCAGCCAGATTGCTTCTTGTTCAGCTTCATTTCAACGTCGTTTTTTTGTTGTTTTGGTTGGTTGGCTGGTTTTAAAGTATTCTTAGAGATGCTACAAGTGGAAGAAGAGAACAGAAATAGAGTGGAGCACCACTGGCACATTAACTGATATTTTACTGTTCCTCTTTTTCTTTTAAAAATATATGTAGATAACATGAACTTTTAAACTCTGTGATTTGGGAGAAACACTCTTTTTTCTCCCTCTCTTTGGAAGAGATATGCAAGTCCTGAGCCGTTGGGCCAATGCTTGCTGCGTTTTGTTTACGTTTTTACAATCAAACAAGGGGCTGATAAGATTGACAAGGAAGATACAACTCAGGAGCTCACTAGGCAGCAGACTCTTTGGGTGATGCAGTAGGGTATGAAGACTGTTCTCCAGTGCAAGATTAATCCATAATAACATGCTCACTGACATAAAAGTCACTTCTTATAAGCCACTTCTTATTCCCTGAAGTGCAGGAGCTGAGGTGTTTGACAAAGCCTTGGCAGAATGATGAAGTAGATCCCTGTCAGATTTCTCCTTCTTGTGCTAGCGAGAGCAATCCATCTTGTTTAAGGGTTTTGTTCCTTTGGGATTGTGTGTAGTTTAGAGGGAGAACAGTACCCAGAAGCATTAATTATTTAATCTGCACTGCTTTTTCCTCGACATGTGAGGCCTGAGTATTGTGCTGGGAAGCGGGGCCAATAAAATTTCTGGGAGTCAGACTTGGAGCTTAAAAGTTTTAGAATTAACACTGGCGACTCAGCTCCCTCTATGGTCAGAAGAGGGGGAGACACCTTCCTTCAGGATGTCTCTCCAGGGAATGCTTTTGCAAAGTTTTCTCTCGTAACGGCTCAAGTCCTGCCTCTTCCTGAAATTGCGGTGTAGATCCCACTGGAGGCAGTAAATCTCTCAAATGTATGAGCTTGGGCCTACACACCTGCTAAGGTGTGACTAGAGGTGTGAGAACTTTTGCAAATGAATTTGGAATCATGAGAATCACAGAACCATTGAGGTTGGAAAAGCCCTCTAAGGTCATCGAGTCCAATGTGTGCCCAATCCCTACCTTGTCACCCAGCCCAGAGCACTGAGTGCCATGTCCAGGTGTTCCTCGGACACCTCCAGGAACGGGGACTCCAAACCTGCCTGGGCAGCCCCTGCCAAGGCCTGACCACCCTTTCCAGGAAGAAAGTCCTCTTGATGCCCAACCCTGGTGCGGCTTGAGGCCATTTCCTCTTGTCCTGTTATTGGTTGCCTGGGAGAAGCAGCCAGTCCTCACCTGGCTACACCCTCCTGTCAGGGAGTTGTAGAGAGCAAGGTCTTCCCTGGGCCTGTTCTTCTTAGGACTGGTATGGAATCACTATTTTGCATTAAAGGACAATAAGCAGATGTGTTGAAAAAATACTTTGAAATGTTTTTGCATTGTCCTGGAAATCTGCCAAGAATTGGAGTTGCTTACCAGGTTAGGTGTTCTTGCCTGCAACTTCCCAGGGGCTGCTGGAGGTGGGATGAGGCTATTGCAGAGGAATTACAAGTACGTGGTTTCTCACTCAGGAGACTCTGGGTTTACTATAGCTATGGAACTGGTTTTCCAGACTAGAGGAACCCCTTAAAGGACTGCAGAGGGAGGCGGAGATGGGATTTGGGGTTTGCATCCCCACCTCCTGAGCACACACTGGGTTAGATGCCCCTTGGCAGAGCTGTAAGGTGTAATGTGGGCAGCAGCTCCTCCTCTCTTTGGGGGCCTAAATTGAAACGCTTAGGAGCCAAATCACCTCTGAGCTGCTCTCTTGTGAGCAGGAGAGGAAGGGACACCTCCAAAGGCTACATAGCTCACTCATAGTCTGAAAAATCCTACTGCTGAATCTGGAACCCCCCCAGGGACGCCTGGGACCCCCCGGGCCCCTCTGTGATCCTCGACAATGCACCCCTCCATCATCAGACCATGCAGTGCCCCCCAGTGTTTTGCCAGTGGGAGCACTGGAAGAGATACTGGGAACGCTGGGAGGGAACTGGGAGGAAACTTCCCACCACTCTCCAACGTGCAGCAGCCCCAAGTGCGACCAGTGAGGAGGAGGAAGTGCTCCCAGTGCCTCGCCCCCCCCCCAAAAAAAAGGGGGGCGGGGGGGGGTTACGAGAAGAAAAAGGATTTTAATTGAGGGGAAAACACTCCATTTCTTTAATTGTGCTTGAACTTAGGAGGATCCCACTTCATCTACTGTTTGGAGGGTCTCAATTGACACAATGTTTTCATGATTTTGTATCTCAGTTGGCTGGGAATCACTGTTTTGCATTATTTTCCTGTCTAATTGGAAGAAGAAAGCCTTTATGGTGCTGTTTGATGGATTTGAATTGAGGGAAACCGCCCCATTTTCATAATCTTAAGGTTAAAACTGAGGGCAAAACACCACCGTCCCTGGTTTTAAAGGGAAGCCCTTTATGTGCCATTATAAGAGTTCCATCGAGGGGGACCCTCATTTGAAGGGACCTTCATAGAGGAAAAACGTGTCCAAAAGCCCCCAAAATGGTGTTTCTTGAGGGAAAGTGAAGAGGAAGCTGCATTTTCCCTCATTTCAGGAGGCTAATTTGAGCAAAAGTCCCCCTTGATTCACTTTTTCTTTGGTTTTATATTTAAGGGAGACCCTCCTTATGCATCAGTTACGGGTCTAAATTGAGAGGGAAGCTCCGTTTTCCCCTTGATTCAAGGCTTTGAAATGGTGACTAAAGGGAGTTTTCCCTTAATTGATTAAGAAATTGAAAAAGAAGCCCGGCATGGACCGGCGGGTCTGGATGCATCCCCATTGAGGGGGGGCAGAGCCGCTGCTCGGGGGCCCCGGGGGATCCTTTATCCCCCTCGTGCAGCTGCGAGCTGCCGAGGAAAAAGTCCTCGTTCCTAGGCTTAAAGCCCTGCAGGTTTACCTCTCATTCTCTTGCTCTGATTTGTTTGACAATAAATTCAATTTATTCCCCCCAGTCGTGTCTCTTATTCCAGTGACGGGTGAGTGATCTCTCTGTGCCCTTCTCCCGATCCTCGGGCCTTTCCTGATGTGTTCTGTTCCCTGCCCAGGGTGAGGAGGAGAGGGACAGAGCGGTTTTGCTGGCACCAGGCACCTGGCCAGGCCCAGCCCACCCCAATAATCCCTGCGATCATTCACGCCACCATTACCCAGGCGCACGGCGGGTCCGGCTCCGCGGGCAGGCGGCTCCAGTAGTTCAAAGTGGGCAAACTGGGACGGAGTGAGAGGAAGCAGGTGCTGCCGGTGGGTGAAATGTCTCTGCTGCGAGCTGCCTGGGAAAGGAGGAGGGAGAACCTAGTGCAAAGGAAAGGGGAGAGAAAGAGGGACAAGGCTGGAGCTGTGGAAGGAAGCGGAGATGGCCAAGGGGCAGCTGAGCATTTTGCTTTCCCACTCTGTGGGGGGAAAGAAAGCGCTGTCAAATCCATCCAGGAAAAGAGAGGAGAAATAGCAGGTGGTGGAAATCGCCGGCAATTTGGATGCAATTTGTCTGTCTGAAGTGCAGACGCCGACAGACACGGAGCACCGCCGGACGCCTGCTGGCGCTGCGCTGTGTCCTGCTCTGGCTGCAGCCCGCCTGGCGAGACCCCCAGCAGCAGCGGCCCGGGGGCGGCGGGTCGGGCAGCAGCCAATCGGAAGCGCCGCAGCGTGCGGCAGCCAATAGGAGCCCTGGCTACTCCGGCAGCCAATGGAAAGCGCCGTTCCCTGAGGGACCAGGCCCAGCTCGAAGCCCCTCACAGCGGCTTCGTTTGTTGGGACGTTTGTGGAAAGTTCGGAGTTCATTTTTTTTTTCTTTAGCGCACCTTTTCCAGGACAGGAGGGATTCCGGCGCCGCTTCGTGCCGGTAGGGAGCGGGAGAACGCGGCGGCGGGCGGCGGGTGGCGAGGGCCGTCGGCGAGACGGGGCTTGGGCCGCCTGCGGTGTGCGATCTCCCGAGAGCAGCGGGGAGCGGCGGCGGGCGGGGCGCTGTGGGAGCCGGCGCATGTCCCCGAATGAGCCGCCCGGCGCAACGCGCGAGGTGCCAATGAAATAAAATAGAACACGGTAAAGTGAAAAGCATCTTCTGCCAAATAATATATCAACAGACCATCTATGTAAGTGGTACAAGAACATAGTTTCATTGTGCTCTGGATGAATGTCATCTTTGTTATTGCAGAACTAAGTTAAGAATATTAAGTCTAATGATGCAATTTTACTTTTAGTCTATTTGATTTTATAAGTTACTAATCTGAGTCATGTATGCTTATAGTTTTCTCTCTTATTAACAAAGACAATTCAATATCCAGTTCATGATTATAGTATAGTTTTGAACCACTCAATAGTAATTTTTCTTTTGGAATATGTATGATAATTTCAAGGTGAGACATCTACATAATGCATTGGACACGTATTTGTATATTTGCAGTTAAAGTAACATGCTTTAAATGTGTGTGCATGTATATAAAGTACATATACTTAAGGAAGAGATCATAAAGAGATAAGGTACCTTTCAATCAATTTGAATTGTAGGCGGGGTAATTTTTGTTTCTTCTTGTAGGTGATTAGTTTTAAATCTTTTAAAGCAGTGTGTTTGTCTGACAGGCCACTCATGCTATTTTATTGATGTCTAGAAGGGACATCTTTTGCTGGCTTCTGACTCCATAGACAAAATAAAACCTCGAGATCATCTCAAACAAGGATAGATGAGGAAAAGAAAGAAAGAAAAACTCTAGCATCAGTGATAGTAAATTAGATATTGAGGCTACGTGGCCTAGGCAACTTACTCATTAAGTTTATAATGAATTTATAAGCTTATGATGACTGGGTTGCTCTAGATTTTCAGCTGTCACAATTTGCAGCATTGCTGTTAGGTTCACTAAAACTGAGCCGTAACTCTTTATTTGAATGTAAAATTCTGAATTTCAAAATGACCTCGGAAACCTAGTGTTGGAAACAGGTTTTAAATTATCCTCCAATTCCATAAAGGTTTTTATTTTACAGAACTAACCAAGAGTTACACGAATACAGTTTATAAAGCGTGTGTTTGCAGATGGGTCACAGTCCTTTCAGCTCTGGACTTCATGATGCCAGGAGAAGTCGGAAACTACACAGTATTTGTGAATGCAAGACTTTGCATTTAGATAGGTTTGAGCTGAACGATCTGAAAAAGCTCCCATAAGCACAGAACTCCTTACTGTCTGTGTGTTTGAGAAGGCTGAAGAGCTCTGTTTATTGCCACAAAGGGCCTGGAATAAATTATGTTTAGTAAATTGGCCCCAGGTTTTCTTGTTTCAGACAGTAGCTTCAGAGCAATCTGTTTTATAGGCTCCACTAAATCTGACCAATTGCAGGGAGGTGACACCTCATTTCAGAGACGTGGCATCCCACATGTGCCAGTCAGGTCCAGCCCCTCTCTCTGTCAGGATGGCCGGGCACCAGCAGTTCAGCTTTCTGTCTTTTGGCATTTAACCTACGGCCTGTTCCCAATTTATGGGCCCCGCAGGGAGGTCCTAGCAGGATGGAGCCAGGCTGCTCAGCCCCTCCTCAGCCTTGTGCCTCCCACCCCTACATGGGGCAAATAAAAGCTTCTTTATTCCATTGGAAATGCCCCTGTTTCAGCGAGGTGTATGCCTGGCTTCCTTCCCTGGTCGGTCTTGCAGGTGATAATGAACACAGTGCGGTGCTATTTCCTAGCTGAAGCCAAGGTGGGAAACCAGCTTTAGCCTCAGCATTTTTCATTTCAGACTCTTTTTCCTCAGTTATTTTGGATCTGTTCATGGTGAGGAGGTTTTACAATGTGTTGGTCCTTAGCTGAAGTATCGAAGAACTGAACAAACCAGTAATTTTTCCTTCTCTGACCAAATTCTTCTTACTTTTGAGGGGAGGAAGGAATGGGGGAGTCAAATTTGCGTTTAGGTTTTATGTTTTATTTCTGCCTATGGAACTGTTTGCTACTGAGCTGCGTGACCGTGGGTCTTTTCAGCACAGGACACTGATTGACATTGCATGTGTTACAGAGAGGAAGGGCATTTCCTGACGATTAATGGCAAGTTAGTTGGCCTGAAGTTCATTAACCTGAGCTAGACTGTTGGAAGGACTCTGTGTGGAATTGTATTAGAGGATCATCATAAACTAAAAATATATGTGACAATCTGGCCAGATTGCAATGAATCTAAAGACAGGACAGGGTTGGCTCGAGCTCACAGAGCAGCTGCCTCGAGTGTAAACTAACTGCCTTGTGAAAGCAAATGGTTTTTCACAGACTTTATTCAAATAAAAGGGGAAAAGGAAAAAAAAAACCAACCAAAACAAAGGAAGGTTCCCATTAGCAAAAAAAGCCTACATGAAAAAGTGAGGTTGTGAGCTATGGCCGAAGGCCCGAGTTTGGTGCTGATTCTCAATCAATTCAGCAAATGACAGTGCATTGACACAACTGGTTTTTTAGTCAAATTTAGTCCTGATTCTTCACAGTAATTTGCCTCAAGAAAATGAGCCCCATATCCTTTGGTGAGTTCCCTGTTGGCTGAGGCCCATGGCTTCAGGCCATGACTTCTCAACATACTTGCAGTGAGACTGGCTCCCTCTTAATTGCTTCTTTTTGAAGTATGGTTTGTCACTATCATCCTGCTGAAGATGAACAGGGCTGGTGTCTCATTTTCACATATTCTTCCCCCTCCTCCCCTCTCCTTCTTTTCCCCTTTTTCACCTCTAAATAAATTTCTTAAAGGCGATTTAACCCTGGGATGGTCTAATCCACTTCAGTCCTTCGTGGTCCACCCTCAAATAGATGTGTTGGCACAGAAGAAATTAAGGGTGTTCTCTTAGGATCTGATACTGTAATAAAGGGAAGAGAAAGATGAAACAGGCATTTCATGTTTGTCTGTTTTCTCTCCATGTCATTTCATGAACGTGTACTCACGCTTGGCCAAGAGTAGTGCATTCAGACACTGAATATGAGTGTTGAAGAGGGGACTGAGAAGAAAGAAGCTTAGTGTTCTGCAATAGGAATTATGCTTTGGGGATTTTACGGATTGTTTCCCTCTTTTTCACCATCATGCTTTTCTTGCACACTTCCTTGTCTTTTGCTACTGAGCGAAAGTCTGGAGGCTCAGAAAGCCCAAGTTTCATCTGAGCAAGATTTCCTGTGTCAGAGAGAACTGAAGGGATTCTGTTTCCATCCTTTCATGCCAGGAAGGATGAACTGCCTGTATCAGGACGTGCTGAATTGGTTCTGGGTGCTGCTGTAGCTCACAGAATTGCAAGACCTAGTGCTGCAGGAGTTCAAATAACAGACCAGTGGAAAGGCTCAGGGGCCACAAGCTGTGCTGCATCTCTCATGGACTTGCGAGGAACCTCTCCTTTGGTGTCTGTGCAAGTGCTGGCTGATGTGGGCACTAGGATTGCTCTTTTAATCAGGCAGCTCCAGTTCCTTTCAGAAAAGAATTTTCATGGCACATCATGAGCCATTAATCTCTCGACTAACCATAACATTTCCTTACTCCTTGGTTTTCCAGCATTACTCAAACACTGACATTTGTCATTTCACCAGCCATCTCCCTTGACCTCTAGCATCAGGCACTTGCAGGGGGAAGGATCTGGTCTCACAAATATTTTCATACTCTGATCTCTGTGATTTATTAACCGTGAAGTTTTGCCTTCAGAACTCAAGATGCCGTTTCAAATAATTTCACGTGCAAAAGTCGAGTTATTGGGCAAAAGGGATCCTTGATAGCTGGGTACAAAGGACAGCAGGACTGCTGTTGCTGTTTTCTTTTCAACTCCTGTGCTGGCTGTGTGACCTTGAGGAAATAGGTTCATTGCAGCTTTATGGTTCCGTTTTTGCATAGGGAAAATAAGGGCAGTGATAATTGCTTTCGTTTGTAAAACACTTTAAGATTTATGGACTACGAATGATTCTTACTAAGTGAAAAGTGTTGCAAAGCTGGCTTAGTTACACACTGTGCTAACAAAATCCCATATCAGCCTATTGACTCCAGCCTGAAACACTCATTAAAGTTTATAGGACATTTTGGTGGATGAGTTGAGGCAGTTATTCTGCTGGAAATATCATACTGAAAACACTTTTAAATCCATCATCCGCTTTGACTTTTTTCTCTATTAAAACGAAACACAACTGCTTGCTCTGTCCAGTTTTCTTAGTTTATTTATGAAAAGTTTTTGATGGATATGGATATGTACTCACTGTTAACTCAGCTTGTACCCCCATGGCATCTGAGACATTACAGTTCATTCTAGTCATAGCATAAACACACAATAGCTGTTGTACTGAGACAAAAAGAGCTATAAAACATATAAGATATCCAATGGACTAGTATTAACTATCAAGTTGCATGGTCACTTTTGAATGTCATATGTTCTTTTTATGGATACTGCATTAATTTAATTTGTGCTTAAACTTTAGCTAGGCTAGACACTGGTGTCTGAAAAGTTTACATATTTTTCCAATGTCAAAATGTGTAAATTTAGTATTAAGGAAACAAAACATATTTACTTGTACTAGAGGAAAACTACTTTTGTAGCAAAGAAATTAACTGAGGTGCTCCTTAAAGATAGGTCTGGCTTGCTTACAGAATTGTTACTTATGCAGTAAAGCAGATCTGCAGATGTTTTCTTTTTTTCTTCCAGATAAAACTTGGATTGTTTGAAAAGTGGGGAGATACTTCACCATAGTACAAAAGAAGGTACAGAAGAGGAGAGCAGAATGAGAGCTTTGCAAGTGCCACGTGCCTGCAGCCTGCTGTCTTTAGTGATGCTGTTCCTTCCAGTCACTGGAATGTCAAAACAAAATATCCCAAGACTGAAGCTTTCCTATAAAGGTAAACTTTTCAGTAGTTTTTCTGATTCTGCCACTTCCGTTTTGATGTGATACTGCCAGCAGTTCTTTTGTATTACTAACCAGGAAATACACAATAGAAGCCTTAAAGATGGATGAATTCTGCCTCGGGGCAGTATTAAAATCTGGGCTTTTTGTTGTGTCGGGGCACATGTTTCTGAAGTATAACTGTCTTTTAAAAGTATTATTTCTGTTTGCTCCAAGAGGATGTTAACAGACTCTACATAAATTAGAGGGGAGTGGTACTTGAAACACTCTGAGGTGCATTGGAGACATTCCTATGTGGCTGGTAGGGATGATGTGAGACATGGAGGACGTTCACACCTTCCTACAGCATCAGAGGAAGTTGAGAGAGCTGACTCAAGTGTTTCAAGGGGACTGACATTTATTTTTGTAATAATTCTTTTTCTATCACTAAGTGGGTATGTTAAACTCTTCATAGGTGGTTTTCTTTCTCCTTGCCTCTTTGGATCACAAAAGCGTGTTTCTCTGCAGAATTTCTTAGTCTTGTGTGTAGTTCTTGTTAAGAATGGTACCGAGGGATTTCAACACAGACATATTTATGTATTAATGGACAAGTTTTTAAAGAAGGTAGATTTCTTTTTGCTTTGAATGTACAGCACACCTGCACAGGCACAGAGGTGTGTCACTGATACTTTCTTCTTTAGTGAAAACAAGTGCTCTCCCATTAGTTATGTTTCAGCTGTGTCAGCACCTTGCCCTTATGGGAGCTATTTCTGCTCTGTTTTTCAAACTTATGTCTTCCTATGCATTGCAGAGTTACACTCAGGATGGTGTGATGGGACAGGCTGTAAAGCCTTCATTGGGGCTTATGATATGTTTATCATGAGTTTAACACCCAGAGAAATTTATTGAGTAAGCAGAATGACTTGCTATTTATTTACAAGCTTCTCTTTTGCTAGATTTGCGTGCCACTGCGCATGCTATTCCACTGTGTATATAAATGTGTTTGGATGTGTTTGTGTGAGAGAGACAGAGGAAGCAAGATCAAGGGATCTTGACAACATTTTTATTACTTTGGGAAACAGTTGCACTCACTGAAGCCAATGAATAGAGAAACTGAAAGACCTGACGTGAGTTACGAAAGTTAGCAGTAAAACCCTCCTAACATACAGCCGGCCTTCTCACAGCCAGGCCTTTTGAGATAATTCCCAAAAGCAGCATGTACCACATGGCGACGGCATTTATTGTGGATTTGACACTCACGATTAGTGAATTCCTCTCAACTTCAAAAGCAGATAGCCTTTGGCAAAATCCTGATGGATGCCTTTGGCAGGTAAAGAGGGGGAGAAAGAAAAATTATTGAGGTCAACACAGGGAAAAAAAAATGGCTGAAATCTTAGTTTAAAATAGTGGCAGAGACCTGCTGGGAACAGTTGGGGAAATGCCTGAGCTCGTTTAAAAAGACAATGAGCAGATGATTGATATTTAGGCCCTGATCCAAACTTTTATTAGCAACTTTATAAACCTTTCAGTTTGGCTTGAGGGATACCGTTTCCTGTCCAAACTTATTCACCTATATCCCCGTAGGGGGGGAAAATCAACAACAGATGCAGATGCAAAATAGCACATAAATCTTAATTTTGAGAGCTGTGATGGAACTGAAAAGTCGGAAGAAAGAGAATTACCAGAATTTATTGTGCTTTGTCTTACTTTCTTGGGGGGTTGGAAGGTGTATATTTTTCCACATGGAACAAGAAACAATTTAATGCTGTTTTTTCACACTTATGTACTGTAAATGATTCCAGTATGGCTTATCATAATCAAACTATATTTTGTGTGTTGACAACAGGATATCACATATACTGAGTATTTAATATAGTTGTGAGAATTAAGTCTACCTTCCTCCCCCCAAATCTTTCAGACAAAACAATTCCAAGGTTTCTGAGAATAAGATGTAGGAGAAATGAACTGTTTTGCCAGTTGTCATAAAATTGTTAGTCATGTCACTGACAAGTCCTGGCATCTCTGTTCTTTGGAATTAATACTTGAACTATCATGAAGAGGAGAATACAGGGCTCTTCTCCTTCTTTATGGAAAACAGATGAGAACTGGCCACATCAGGCAGTTCCAAAAACCTGGTCACACGTGTCTTTGAAGGGAAGGTTTCGTCTCCTTTCATGTGCAATGTGTTTATGGCATAGCTCCATCTTCCCAGAAGAGCTGAGCATTTGCTGGGGCAGGAGAGCTGGAAGTAAGCAGGACTTTGCAGTTACTGAGTTTTCCAGTTGCATCAATCAGTGGTGGATGGAGGAAGAGGGAGAGGGTAGGGTGGTTAAAGATGTGTCTATAACTGCAGGAGTGCTTCAATAAACCACAGCATGTCAAAGCTCCTTTGTGTTCAAACAGCAATTAAAATTTTAGACCTTCTCTGAATGGCAGCTATAGGTTTCCTTCTTCTCAAGGTCGTCATCTTAACGAATGGGAATCTGTGCAGGAAATGTTAAGATATTCCAGTGAATGATGTCGGGATCAATGTAAAGTCGTACAATGGATTTCCTTTATTGTTTGTCCCAGTCTAAAGATGTGTTCTAAAAAAACTGTGCATGTATAAAACTAAAACTACACACAAATCAATTAAAATACGTTGTAGTACAGAATCAAAGTCATATATTCTCCACCTGTGTTAATCAAATCCACTATGATCTTTAATCATGTATCTCATCTTTTCACATTTTCCCATATCCATTAGTTGAAAAATTCTCTTATTCACTCAGACTTAAGTTAGATACTTGTTCATGTCATTACTATCCCAGAAATTGTCACTCCTCTTGTGATGTTTTTAGGGTGCTCTCAGTGCATATACCTTACTTAATCTGTGTATCTTAGATACTTCTACAAGATTGAGGTGCTTTTATTACTGTAGTTTTAATATTAGGAGAAGGTAACAAACTGTCTTCTAATAGAAGATTAGGATCTTTAGAAAACCAGGGGATGATTTTGAGTAATATTCCATATTTTAACCCTCTTTGCCTAGTACTCTTTCAGTCTTAAGACCGACAGTGTATATTTATCACTCATTTTCATGTAGATGGAGATAACCTGTGACCTTCATCCAAACTGCAGAACTCCACAACCACAGCTTCCCTAAGCAGCACATCCTTGTTGTCTGCTGCCTCATTTGACATCCTCATTCCAACCTCTAGAGCAGATGCAGAAGGTTTTCATACATCAGTCTAATTCATTCATGTCATTTTCAGGACAGCATCAGTTCTGTTACTAAAGGATGGAAGGCTCTGTGTCCTAATTCTTGTATGTTTAATTCATACGGTGTAGACAGTCTTGTTTCTGTTTTATCTTCTGAGTAATAATTTTTCCTAATTCATTGGGAGGTCCTTCCATAAATATCGTGTGTGTCTTTTTAGATTTTACTTCATAGGGAGAAGTAAAGAATAGCCAGACCCAGAAGGTTGATTGCCTTCTGAGAAAAAGAAGAAAAAAATCAAATTTTTCTCAATTTGTGGCTATCCTAAAATTTTCCTGCAGAAAGAGAGAAATTGCAAATTTAACCCTATTGATTTGATTTACTTGGCTGCTTTTCATGGACATTTCAGTAAGTGTAGTCTGTGTTCTCAGTGAATGCATTTATATTACCAAAGTGTGCACCCTAGTTTCTTGGCTGGGGGGCATGCACCAGGCCAGATTTGGGCATTGTCACCAGTGATATCCACAAACATGTATCATTCCCGTGTGGGAATGTGGCCATTCCCCAGAGCAAACCATGCTTACTGTGACAGCCGTGACTTGGTCAGAGGACCAGGAATCCTGCACTGTGACACAGTACAGAGGAATAAGCACGACTGAAGGCAAGGTTTGGCTTTTAAAGCAGGATTTACTTAGCACTGTTCAAAACGACTATGGTAGTAATTTAAATCTAATAAACAAAAGCATTATTCTCAGCTGGTTTGTTTTTCTCCATATAGAATGAATTAAGGTGCAGTCTCACTCTCACTGAAGTCATGGCAAGAGTTTTTCCACTGAAGTAAATTGAAGCGAGATCAAATTCACACTCCTCACTTTTTTCATCTTACCTAAGTAAACTAAAGACAGGCAGTTCTTTCTCCTCTGCTGAAGGATGACCGTGCTAAACCATCAGCTCCACGTGGCAATTAGCCATGTTTAAGGATTGTTTAGTTTCCCGCAGTGTTTTGCACACCGGATTTTCTTCCCCCTAAGAGTGATCCATTCTTAAAACATGGTGAAAAAGCAAACAGAGAACATTTTGGTGCCATGAATTCTTTTGAAAATTTGACTGGGTGAGTACATTTCCTTAATGTTCAAAAATTATCCTTTGAACATGCTATTTAACAGTGTCAAGCATTCTGTTCTCTATATTGCTTTTGCTTTAAACCTGTTTCATTTTATAACTGATGAGATGCTTAACTGTTGCATCACAGCAGTTAGTTTGTTCAGTTTCAGTACAGCTGGCTTATTTCCATGTCATGCATCATTTAATTATACATCTAAAACGTAGTTAAAACTGTACAGCTCCATGAGCCTCACTTAAGCTGTCTGTGACACTGCAGTAATCCCAGTACCCTGACGGGGTGTTGCACAGCTATGACTGGTTGGAATGTGGTAAACTGGTGATGTGTAAGAGAGCCTAGAAATGAGCTTGCATTTTGCAGCTGTGCTTGCTCTACTAGAAGAGGAAGTAAAACCAGAAAAAAACTGCTCTTGTGGCAATATCAGCGTCTGTAAATCTGAATGCTTAATGAAAATCAAGGAAAATGTGCTGAGTGAGGAAGTGGTGCTTTTCCCTTGTTTGTCGTTTAATTAATTTTTGGTGGTCTGTTATTTGTCAGAAAAATCTATCTCAGATTCCTCTATGGAAAAACATGAAGTGTTTATGTGAGAGTGAAGATCCTAGTATTGGATGATTGTCTAGATATGCAAAAGACTTTGCCTGTTTTGTCTCAAAAATGCTTTCTGGAGGCAGTGATCATTGAGACTTAAAATGTACCCTAGCTTGAAGATGGATGGGTGCTGCTGTCCATGTGTATATGCCGTCGACCGAGTATAAACTTGAAGGCATTTATTACATCTTAGTAATGGGAAAAGCAGCAAATTTCTTGCAGACATTTTTTTTCCTTTTTTAAGCTAGTGAACTTGAAGGTCAGATTCAACTCTATGTTGCATTTTCTGTCATATAATTATCATATATATCATGTCCTGAAGAGCAGCCTCCAGTCAGTGACATCAACAGCTTACATAGCAGTTGAACTAAGAATAACCTTGGAGAACTGACCCATGTCAAGCTCTTATGAGTGTAAACTCTTGATGTCACTGACTGGAGGCTGTTTTTTCATGATCACAGAAGGGCCTCAATTGGATAAAAGAAGAATTGTATTCAAAAAATACAAAACTATTCTGCTGAATGTTCACTTTACTGTATCTCAGAAGATGAGAGGAAACAAAACTGAAAGAGTAATACTTAACAAAGGATTTTTGCTCTCTTATAAAAAGAAGGACGGGACAACATCAAAAACAGCTTCCCTAGAAGAATGCAGGGAAGAGACATGATAAGTGGCATCAGCTTGGAAGAGGGATCAAAACTCTTTCTTTGATTACTTTTACTAATGACATCTGTTTAAGCAAATCCAATTCAGAGCAGTTTCAGAAATCCCAAACTTGTTCTCTTTCTGAGGACTATTTGGAGGGCACGATCTGCCTGACGTCAGTGTCTGTCTAGCAGTGGACATCTGTGGTCACTATGCAGGTGCTCGATTCACATCCTGTTTCTTTTTCCTCCCTCCCCATTTCTGCAGTTCCATTTCTAGGTGAGTTCCCCAAAGAAGAGCTGAGGAATATAGGGGATGACTCTTCCGTACTCACAGTCCTTTGGAGATAAATACACAGAGATAGCAGAAAGAGTCAGAATTTCCTTTATTTAACCAGCGCAACATCAAACAAGTCAGAGAGATTGGTTAACTCTGTTTAAGGCAGACAATTTTGAAGATGGTGGGAGTGACAGATGTACATCTTTGCTACAAATTTGAAAAAGGAGACATTCTACTTTCTGAACAAAATCCTGGCTATCCCAGAATTTTGCACTGTGTTGAACCATAGAGTTTTAAGAGCTGAGAGGTTGCTGAAGACACCAAAATTTTGTAATTAACTTACTGGGCCTCTTAAAGGAGGGTGTTAGATCTTCCTGTGCATCATTCAAGCAGCCTGGATTTCTTTCAGAAAGATTTCTCACTAAATCTGTAACAAAACATTAGCCTATATGACATACTGCCCCAAAAGTAATCAATATAAATATTATTAATAAAAAATGTCCCCCTCCAAGATTAAATAAAAGCTTGCACCCGTATACCAAGAGCATCCATGGATCATGTCACCCATATTTATATTTGACAAGGGTTTGTGTGGGAGGGCGCTTGTGCCTGCTTTGTACAGGGAAGCTCTGGGGTTCCCAGGTTCACGACTGATGGGTCTGCACTTTGTGTCTCTTGAGGCTTTGGGTGCCCAGGGCCATGATGAGTTCCCGGGCTGGGGATGGCGGGTGGGGCTGGCCTGTGATGCGCTCTGGGGCCTGTGACAGCACAGGGGCCGTGTCACAATGGGGGCAGCTATTAAAGGCCCCATGGGTTGCCGCTGCCCCAGTAGAGCCTGGGCAAGCGGTGAGTGCACACAGGCGGTGGGGAGGCAGGGCTGGGGGAAGGCTGGGGCAGAAGCGCCGGCACCCGGGGCGTGTGTTCTGTCCCTGCATCCAGGGCCCAGCCCCTGGTGGGAGTGCCTTGCTCAGGCTCGGTGCTTGCTGGGGCAGCGGTGCAGGCCTTGCCTCCTGCCAGCTGCCAGGGGCCCTCTCCTTCCTGCTGCCACGTCCCTGTGGCTCCTGCCCCCCACTGGCTGCCTCCATGCTGGCCCTACTGAACCCCTTCTGTGTGTCCTCTTGCAGACCATGGCTTTATTGTCATTGCTCTTCGTGCTCGTGCAAAGCCTGATCCAGTACCCCCAGCCAGCTGGGGATGGGCTGGATGAGGCCACGCACCGGCGAATGCAGGAGCGTGAGGAGCTGCTTGACCGCGAGATGGCTCGGCTGCTGCAGGAGCTGGAGCA
Source organism: Aphelocoma coerulescens (assembly GCF_041296385.1). Lineage (NCBI taxonomy): Eukaryota > Metazoa > Chordata > Aves > Passeriformes > Corvidae > Aphelocoma > Aphelocoma coerulescens. Next base: position 41,361 of record NW_027183678.1, on the reverse strand, counting down.
AGGGCCCCTGGAGCAGCAGGACGAGGGCTGGGGAGCCCTGCTCTTTGGTGCCCTGCAGCAGTGGCCATTCTGGGCTCTTGCTGGACTCCTGCTCCTCTTGGGCCTGTGGTTTAGCTGCAGGAGGAGTCCTGAAGCCAGCGAAACCAACAGCAGCGGCAAGGACCAGAGCTCCTGCAAGATCTTGGGAGAGGAGAAGGAAAAAGAAAAGGAAGAAGACAGTTTGGATTCCAAGGGAGATGGAGAAACCATAGATGTGACTGTGGAGGCAGATGACAGCGGCAGCGGAAATGAAGGAGAAGGCAGTCCTGTGGCTGCAAACGAAGGAGACGATGATGATGCCAATGAACGAGATGAAGATGTGAAGTTGAAGAAAGACAGTGATGTTAAAAGTGATGATGGCCATGATGCAAAGAAAGATGAAGGCTGGAGTGATGGGAATATGCCAGGAGACAATACTGCCGAAGGAAATGAAGAAGAACCTGGCAATGTTACTGGAGGTGTGGAAGACCTAGATGAAGTAAATGAAGGAGAAAACAAGGATGTGAAGGTGGAGCCAGACAAGGATGCTGGAAAGGAAGACGGAGATGGAAATGAAGAAAAAACCGATGATGCGTATATGAAGGCAGGCAACAGTGATGATGTAAATAAAGGAGTATACGAGGTAGATGGAAAGGAAGAAAAAGCAGATGTGAAGGTGCAGGGAAGCAGTGATGCCAGTGAACAACAAAGCAGTGATTGGATTGGGCAGGAAGACAACAGTGATGGTGGGAAGGCAATAGACCACAGTGGGTTTGCTGCAACTGAAGAAAAAACCACTCACCTTGGAAATGAAGAGACCAGTGCTGCAAACAGAGATGAGAAGCAGGGTGATGCAAATGCGAATGGAGAGAAGAATGAAGATGCAAAAGAAGGAGAACAAGGTAATGTGGCTACCAGTGAAAAAGAAGGCAGTGCTGGCAAGGGCAAAGGCAGCCGTGGTGGAATTGAAGAGGAAGAAGACACCTGTGACACTGGGAATAAGCGAGGGATCCTTTTAGTGGATCGCATACAGTGTCCCGTCGAGGACGTGGAGAAAGGTCGCTCAGTGGCAGCTGAGCTGATGGAGAGCTTCACGCGTGTCTTTATTGACAGCGTGAGCAATAGTTTCTACCCGGTGCCTCAAGAAGCCATCGGGGTGGGCAGTGCCTTTGAGGGTTGGAGTCCCCGTGAGCAGGATGGGGTGTACTGCGTGCTGGTCCCACTGAATCCCCCACCGGGACACGCCTTCCACCTGGAGCTGAACAGTGGAGGGCAGATGGCAGCAAGGACCTTCTGCGTCCGTGTGGAGCTGGTGTGCACGTGCGAGAGGGAGCAGCTGGGCGAGAAGCTGTTGTGCTTCCTGCACCACTCGCAGGAGGAGCTGCGGCGGAAGCAGAAGCCCAGCCTCCTAGAGACACTCTGCACCGGCTCCTACCTGGACGTGGAGAAAACCTCCCACTGGTTCTACCAGCTGGTGAGATGCTCGTGGCTGCATTTGCCTCAGTCGTACTCATGGCACTTGGTGTTTCAGCCCTGCAGCCGGTCCTGCCAATTCCGGCTGAGCAAAGGCAAGAAGAGCCTGGTGGTGAAGATGTTGTTTGGGGTGCGCCACGGGGACTCCGACATCTTTGTGGTCAGCCAGCCCACAGAGGCCCAGACAGGCGGCTCCAGCATCTTTGTGAGCAGCCAGCCCGCCGACTCCATCGCAAGCACAGCGTGGCCTGAGACGTACGCTGTGGCAGAGGCAAAATTCTTCCAGCACGTCGCCAGGCAGGTGCCGTGTGAGAGCTTGCACCTGAAATGCCTGCAGCTCTTCACCTGCATCCTGAGGGGCACAGGTTTTTCCAGCTCGACCTGGAAGACTGTGGTCATGCACGTGCTGACCACCGTACCGCTGTCCCAGTGGCGCAGGAGGGAATTTGCACGGCGGCTGTGGGACATCATGGCATACCTGCGCCGCTGCCTGCAGTTGAAACGCCTGGAGCACTTTGTCCTAGGCAACCAGAGGCTTCCTGCAGAGATCAGCTTGCCGCCGGCAATGCGAGCGGTCGAGCCGCTCAACCTCTTTGAGCACCTGGCCCAAGATCCGGCCGCCCACGCAGAGGCGATGCGAGCTTACGGTCAGCTGCGATTTCGCCTCTGGATGCTGCTCTCCGGCCACTGAGAGGAATTCCCTGCACAGAGCTGTGCTGGGGGGGGCTCACACCCGATGGCAGCCACGTGAGCACTGCATAATTCTTCCTTTTTTCACTGGCAATCCTGAAGCTGCTTTCCTGCTCCCGTGGATGGAAGATGCTGCGGCACACGGATTCACTGTGCAGACACACATCTCTGGATTGCCCTGCCCTTCACCTTCCAGTTTACCACGGTGCTGTTGTGATGTTCCTACGTCTACGAGGCAGAAACTGGCTCCACCTGCACATCCTTACAGAAGACTACGAACTGAGAGAGGTTGCTTGGCACACCTCAAAGACATGAAACTGGCCTGTTAGGGACTTGATGTAGTTGTTCAGTGACCTGTAGCTCACTTTACCATAGGAGAATAGGTAGTCCAAATTTTTATAATAGGAATTCTTTATTAGCATTGCTTCCAGAGGTCCTTTATTATTATCAGTGTACAACTATTTTGCAAAGTTGGTCTTAGTTTAGGAAATTGAGCTACCCTACTATAGTAGATTGTCTCCTTTTCAGTAATATCTGGATAGCTATGTTTGGAAAATTAATAAAAGGAGAGAAGTGTCTCAAATTGCCTGAAACGTGACATTCTTTATATTTAAGCCTCTGTATCTTAGAGAACGTCGTTCCTATATACCTGCCTGAAATAATGCCATTTTGCAAACAGAGATGTTGGATATGTTGCGTGTGCTCTCTCTTGAGCAAACCCATAGAGATGCTTGAAGGTTGATGTGAAAATGCCCTGAAATGCCTGAAATTCTACAGCAGAGTACTCCTGAATTTTTTAGGAATCTTTGGAAAAGTGTTCTTTTCACAGTCACTTTTATAACTGTAATACCCTCCTGGGGAACAATTCCGTCCTGAAAGATGAACAGAGAAGTCCCTAACTGCAAAACATGTGGTTTAGTACACAGCTCTTTTTTGGGCTTCTCATAACCAAGGTTTTAACACAAAACTGTGAACACAGAAAGTCATGTTTTCTCTATTCCCAGTTGTCTGTATCCTTTTGGAGAGGCCCTGCTGTTCTATGAATATTACGTTTTTCACCAGGCCTAATAGTATTGTATATCAATGAGAGCCACTTCACATGCACAGCTTTGTCCATGGTGACATGCAGCTAAACAAAATGTAATTTACTTCTTGCACTACATTGTAGAGATTGGTAGTAGTCCGGAAGTATTTATTCTCTTTGCCTTCATACCAATACATCTGGGGTCAACTGGTCAACTTTAAACTCAGCATACCTTAGGAATTGGATAAATTGCTGCAGTCATGCGAGAAATACTTTTCTTTATCCCAGAAATTTGCTTGAGTTTCTACAATGCCCATGTAAACCTTCACGTGTATTCTCCAACATGAGAAAGGACTTGCTCCTCCCTAAAGGCAAGTGATGCAACCTTTGTTCTTTCCTGTATATGAAAGTTATACAGCCTTTAGTTTCAGAGTCCTTCAAAGTTGTCTGTAACTGTTTTGAAAGTGGCTGAGATGTTCCCTTTCTGCTAATTTAGGCATGGCTTGTCACTAAAAAAAATCTGTACCTAGTCACAAAGGGCATTCTGATTCTGAACCAAGTGGTTCTACATTGCTGCATTGTGACAGCATGCTGGAGTTGAGGAATGGCAACATGGTCACCACACATGTGACTTGATGCTAACAAGTGTAAATATGTTTTATAAATGCAAATACATATGATCAGAACAGAATGAGATTTTTACTTTTGAAGTCTCTTTGCTGTGGCTCTGCTGCTGGAGATTTTATAAGTAAGCAATGATCATGCTGTTTTGAGCCAAGTCCACCGAGATACTGTGTGAAATGAATAAAACCCAGTCACTATTCCAGCTTCTATCAGTCAGCAGTGAAATATTAACCCAGAAGGGGAGTTAGCTGGATACTTAGTTAATCACCGGGCTGGAAAAAAGTATTTAATTTTGAGGAAAACAGCAAATAGAGACCATAAACTGAGTGCTGAACACGTACTCGTGAAAGACCATCCCTGTAACTTTGTTACTGTACCTTGTGAGAATGCTGGTTCTGTGTTAGCCAGGCTACAGAGATGCAGTGATTCAAATCAACAGCTTGCTCTAAGCTTGAGAATCATTGGGAAATGTGCTTTTCACAGTAAATTTTTCCAGTGCAATATCCTTGGTGATAGTAAATATGTCTCGCTGTGAAGGGAAATTTCAATGCGTAAGATTAAAATGCGTTGTTTTATAGACTGAGAACAATTATTAATCTAGCTGAAATTTAATCAACCCTCTGTTAATATTTGCTGGTAAAGTTTTATTAGGTCATATTACAGTTATAATCTTATCAGTGGCCATGCTCAGAGTCTTATTTCCAAGCTGTTTTCAATAGTAGGTACCAAACGTGATTCTTCACCCCTTTGCAGCTTGTGTTGTCATTTGCACCAGTAAGAAAGGAGTGTGCAGTGTTGTCATTTCAATCTGGAATATTCTACAGATGTTTTCCTTACGATGCAGTGAAAGAAATGATTGTACAAGGCATCAGGCAGGGTTCATTCCCACTTGGGCATTTCAGTCATGAGGCAGCATTTTCCCTCACTGTTGTAGCTGTTCTAGGTGGGTTTTTTTTTACTGAGAAATTCTAGAACTGTTAAACAACAGATGACAAATGTCCATTTGGGATGGTCTCTTCAGAGATCATTCCTTTCAAATAAGGAAACTGGAAGTAGACAGCAGTCTCAGTCATCGTCCTTCATGTATGTGGAGAAGAATCAAATCCACATATTTTTGCAATTGACACTCTTGCAGAGGCCCATGCTTTGCATGGCTTTAAGTGCTGAAAGTGCTTTAGAGCATTTGCACAAGCATGTAATTTATCCTTAGATCAAATTCCTGTGACTGCAGAGGAGAAGGAATTTTTCCTCATATTCTGTATGCTAGTTACTTGTGTTCTGCAGGTGAGGACTGAGGTTTTTATAGTACCATGTTAACCATAAGCTGCTTCCAAAGTGGTCTTGCTGGCAATTAATAAACATCTTTTAAAGTGTTACTGGTTTAGAAAACAAATCCTGACATCTTTGCCTTCACGAAAGGTATGTGGGAAAGGACAGTGCTGGTGTATAGTAATGTAATGCTCAGCATCAGATAAAATTTTTCAGTGTGAAGCAAGATTTTTTCCCAAAGTACTGCCAAATAAATCTCACCTAGGGGAATAGGAGCTGCAATGCATGACAATTTGTTTTCAGATTGTACCATAACAACATCCTGCACTGAGCCAGACAAAAGTACACAAACTTAAGTAGAAGTGACTGAGCCAAAAAATAATTGTCATAATTATATACCAGGTAGTCAGATTAATAATGATAAAATATTTTTCTCCCATGGTTCTGTTCATTAGCCAGGACTAGAACTTAATCTTTTCTTGCCTGTCACTTGGTTTGTGTAAGACCTTGGAGAAAAATGTTTGGGTGGGGTTTTTTTCCCTTTATTTAATTCAGGACTTTTTTCTCCAAAACACTGGCCCGAATTTTCATCATGATCAGGATATGCCAATAACTTGTGCGGTAAGTCTGGGTTTTCTAGCAGGAATGCTACATTGTCCATCCAGTGCCAGGAAGGTGGAAATACCCTTAATTTTATCTTCCCATTAAATACAGGATTTGCCTTTCTGTCTGAAGATTTCCAAATAGTTTAGCTTGGAGAGTTGGCTTGTGGAAGAACTGATTCACATGTTTATTTTCTTTTCCCCAAAGTAATGACTACCCAACAAGACTTAAATATTCTTGTGCTCTTTTCTATATGTTGTTTGTGTCCTCGTCCAGAATTACGTCCACAGAGTATTCATTAGGCAAAATGCTACAGAATTTTTATTTTACAGCTTTTTTAGCTTTTTTGCAACAGTATAGGTTCTTTCATTAGTTTCATAGAGCTTTTTTTTTTTTTTCTTAATTACCTACAGTCCTACATGCAGTTCTGGGGCACCCAGTTCAAGAAAGACATGGACCTTGGAAGGAAGAGCCCTGAAAATGATCAGAGGGCTGTAACACCTTCCGTATGAAGACAGGCTGAGAGGTTTGGGGTTGTTCAGCCTGGAGAAAAGAAAGCTCTGAGGAGACCTTATTGCAACTTTTCAATATATAAAAGGGGCTTGTGAAAAAGATGTAAAAAAGGAAAAAAGGACTTTTTAACCAAAGCCTTTAGGGACAGGACAAGGGGCAATAGTTTTGAACTAAAAGAGAGTGGATAGAAACTGGATAGAAGAAAGACATTTTTTATGATGAGAATGGTGAGAAACTGGTACAGGTTGCCCGGAGAAGTTGCAGATGCCCCATCCCTGGAAGCGTTCAAGGCTGTGTTAGGTGGGACTTTGAGCGAGCTGGTCCAGTGAAAGATGTTCCTCCTCATAGTGAGGGAGTTGAACTGGATGATCTTCAAATGTTCCTACCCACTGTTTCCTGCTCCTAATTATTCTTGGCTGGCATTGACCTTCTTCGCTGCTTTATATCTGGAGCACCAAATACGGTGAGGTATTGATCCTTGATCATGTGTATCCATGAGTATGGTGATATAAACAGAATTCGTTTTCTTGGGATGAAGGAAAGATATAGCACACATCTTGCAAAGATATGTCTTTCTTGGTTTCTAATTTCTGTTGAATTTCTCATTCCTTTATGCCATACAGATAATTTGTTAAGAAAATTTTATATAGAAAAATATTTTGTGCAAGTAAATATTGCCCAATTTGGAAGTAAGAAAAACCCCAGAGAACCCGAAGTTAACAGGAATTGTATTATAACTCTGGAAAGACATGCTCCAAGACTGCACTCATTTCCCTGGTACACTCCATGCTGGTTGCATGTATTTATAATAAAGACACTGATGAGTCATATATAAACATTTTGATTATAAAGATTTTCTTCGTTTTCCCACAGACTTGCTGCTTTCAAACAGCTGCATCCCATTCCTGGGCTCAACAGAGGGGTTTGATTTTCGAACCTTGCTGCCGGATGAGGAGAGGGGCCGGCTACTAGTCGGGGCAAAGGACCACATCTTCCTGCTCAACTTGGTTGATGTAAACAAAAATGTAAAAAAGGTCAGTGCCTTTTCCACGGAGTTTATCTCCTAAGTTAAATTTTGTTAAATTCTTTTTGTTTGGTTGGTTTTGTGTTTTTCTTTCTTTCTTTCTTCTCTGGGTAACTGCAGATTCGTTGTGCAATGAAATTTACCAAGATTTGATCATCTCACCTGCCGTAGTTATACGGATTATCTTTAATCAATTGAGTTTCTTGTGCTGATTGATGTCCTTTGTGACTGATGACCTGCAAGAGATCAGCTGTGTGGAAGAGCCCTGCAGTGCATGAAAATAGCGTCAAAATATCAGCAGACAGGAAAAATGCAGCTCAGAGTGTTCACTTCTCAATTCCTCTGGTCATGGTTACCCTCCTCATTTCAAAGCATTTGGAAGGAAATAACTGAAGACAGCTCTTTCATTGCTTCCTGGCATCCCTGGGATTACTTTACTCTAATACTGAACAGAGCAGAGGCAATTTGGATGGTTTAAATCATAGTAAAATAAAAGTGGCAATTTTAACATTTTGGTTAATATCTAGAATGACTAGTTTTAGGAAAAGCTTCCACTGGGATCTCCTGTAGTCCCTTGCCTGTGCCCGGTGACAGTGTGTTAACTTGAGATAATAAGATGACAATTTAGCCTTCGATATTTCTAGCAGACATGGTGAACTGGAGCTTTTGTAAGCACAGTTGACTGCTATGAGTGGAAACCAGATGCTTGCAACAGGAACACATGAAAGCTGGTTTCCTGCTTGTCCCAGATAGGAAGAAAATCTGAATTCTCAGCTGTGTTTGGTATTTTCTCTAGGCACCAGAGGGTGGTTTTAAATTGCTACGTACTGCTGCCAGCTCTGAAGAGGTAACTGACCCTGAATTAATGTGATTGCAGGCAGGAGCTGAACAGGTGGAACAAGAGACTATTTTGCCCTCACGTTTGAGAGCAACGCTTGCTGTCATTGTATAGAAGAGATACAGTACCAGTCTGAATATCTTGTTCCTTATCTGGACTTCAGCAATGCTGCACATGGCAGTTTCTGTAAAACTCAGATTCTGGGTATTTCAGGAAATTTCTTCCTGGCATGCTTTATCAAGCACTTACCTTGCTTCTGTCATCTCAGTAATTGATTCAAAATCCACTACCCCTCCCAGGATATTGCATTAATAACAGCACTACTCACAACTGCAAATTTTCAGACCACAAATTGATTTTTGGTGTAGGCTTTCTGTAGAAGACAAATTTTGTTTGTGTGAAAAGCAGACTTCTGTTTCTGTGGGCTTCTGCTTGCCTCCTGAGAGATGCTGAGTGCTGTCACCTCCCATTATGTTCAGTGGGGCTTTCTGAGCCCAGACCTTTCTGGAGGTGGCAGCACTCTGTGCGAGCCACCCCTCAGTCCAAGCTGGTGACATTTTCCCTTTGGCCAAACCAGCGCTGTTCATTACGGACCTTGTGCTTTCCAAGAAGAGCAGAACACAGATGGAGCCAGGAGCACTAATGTGCAGTCAGACAGTGCCATTTGGTATAGATGTGGTAGAGAAAAGACTTACTTTGTATTGGAAAGAAAATTTGGATTTCCTAAGATGAATAGAGAATGCATGCTTACGTATCTGTGGTAACCAGAAAGGAGGGAATAAAATTCCTAACCACTTGCGTATCTGGACTAAATATGTGTGCAGGTTCAAATACTTCTTTTAGTAGTAAAATAATAGTTTAACTATTCAGATAATATTTAACTTTTCACAAAAAAGCACTGAGGCAAAATATATTTAAAGGGGTAGGACTGACTGAGAAGCCTTGCAGAACGTCCTGGTGTGCTGATTTCCCAGGTCTCCATGGGCATTCAACAACTTTATAAATGTATCTTCTTGCTTAAATGCCCAGGTAACACAAGGCAATGTCACATGAGTGTTTCTCTTTAATTCCACTGTGCTTGGCTGGTTGAATCTTGCAGTGGAGGGAAGGGATGAGATGAAGGAAGTTGCGTGAGGAGCTGTGTATAAAATCTCAGCCCCTGAGGAGGAAGCTAAAGGATACTCTACAGTAGCAGTGAAGTGTCAGAAAGTAGCACTTGCCAGTGCTGTGTTTAGACTGAGCGTGGTCTGGGTTGGCACTGGGCCAGGCGGCTCACTTCCAGGCCTTCCCAGTGTGGGGAAACCACACATGTTGGGACTACAAGGGTCTGAAGTGTGTCCTTTGTACTCCTCTGGAGTACGAGTCATCTGGAAAAAATGATCTGCTTACATACAGCTACTAAAACGAGTAGAAATTGATTAGAATATTAAGTTTCTGCCGATAAATGATGTGTTCATTTGTGGACTTTGTGGAAGGAGTGTTAAAAGCACGCTGATGGGGCGAGAGAGGCATAACAGCTTTGAGACTGCAGTGCAAGATTGTGCATAGTTTGGGGTTTCCGTTCTTTAAAACAAAGCTGAACATGAACTTCTTACTTTGATAAAGCTCTCAATTTCAGATATTTGTTTTGTTAGGAGCTACTGATACCTCCAAAAGCTAAGTCAGGATCCCCAACAATTTATTCTCATGTGTAGATATAATTACTTGGCAAGATTATATTTTAGAGTCTAATGCTCTATATTAAGACATTTCTGGCAAAGAAGGATCCAAAGCATTGTATCCTGCTCCCTTCTCTAATGTATACATATATATAATTTAATAACTTCCTTTTTAAAACCTATTAATTTACCTAAATTAGTTAATTTGACTTCCATATATTAAGTTATAGCTTTATTTCCTGGTGTATTTTTCCTGATGAAATAAATCAGTAGTTCTGCTGGAGTCAGAATTTCTTAAATCATTGTAGTTTTTATGAAATGTATTGTGTAATAGGTTGAAAATTTCCTTAGCTGGCAGCTTGAAAAAAAATCTGTCTGGTTTCCAGTGCTTGTAAACCTCATTATAAAACAACAGCAAGTACCACAGTGTAATGAGCAAGTCCTCCAGAATGACAGATGAATGCAGAAAGCGAAAGTGATTATAGTCAATAAATATATAAAATATAGCAATGGATAATCTTCTTTCTGTAACAGGGATGTATTTTCTCTGAAGTTTTCCTGTACAGAAGCCATTAGCTCCTGTTGCAGGAATGGCATTATGAAGTGTCCCTGACAAATTCTGCAAGCTATTTGCAAACTGGAAAAATTGTGATTTCTTCCTGTGAGTAAAATAAAGATGGTCAGCAAAGGAAAGTAGTTCTACTGAAGGCCTCTGTGCCATTACCACCAGAAGTGCAGTGTAAAACGGAGAGATGTTTAATAGCATGAGAGGCTGGAAAGCTGGCAAAGAAATTCTATAGGAGCACCAACCTCTGGGATCCTGCTGGAAACATGACGTCAGTACATCGAAGTTTCTTGTGAGTTTGCAAAAGCCTTTTCTATTTTACTCCTTGCGCTAAATAAATACGAAATACAAAATGTTGTCAGCTGGGTAAACAGTGGGTAAATAGCTGCAAAGCAATGGTGCCCCTTTCTGTGGCTGTGCTAACAGTGCCCGCGGGGTTACACGTCAGCGCGATCATCACGGTGTGATCTGCAGCGCGACCCGCCCAGCTCCGCAGGAATAGGAATGCTGTCAAGGCCTGACAAGCTTTTGAAAAGCTGCCAACCTGCAGGAGCTGTGGGTGCTAGAAGACACAGCCCCATGTGGGCCAAATAGATAAACATGTCAGATCCCCAGCAGCAGCTTTGGAACAAGTTGTTTTCATCTGTCCCAGCGTGCACTGGCTCAGGGTCCCAAATCATCATCTGTTGTAAGCGGCCCTTTGGGATACTTCATGCAACTTCTTTAGGAATGTTGTTGCTGTGGAACAGATCCTTGTTACGCCGATGTTTCAGATTTGATTTTTGTTCAAATCTACAATCTATTATTTATATTTATTTATTAGCAGTTTATACCCATTTCCTCTGGCTGTTGATAATTCTGGTCTTCAGAGCCCTTTGATTATTCCTGCATAATTTAACTTCTTTTGTTTTAGTGATGCTTCCCAACCTTGTGTCATCTGCAGGGGTTGTTGGAGAGTTCTGGGTTTTTACCAAAGCTACTGAAGGGTGCATGAAATAGGATGAGCTCTGACACTGTTTCTTGGGGAACTGCACGAGTAACTTTGTACCTCAAGTTCTTTACTTATCAGACCATTTTTTTTTCTTGTACTAATGCCTGTTTTTGGCAGCTGAGCTAATCAGTTTCCGTGTGACAATGTAGTGAATACTTAAATGGAGCCCTGATGAAGAGCAGCTCTACCACCTTAATGTAATTCAGCTAGGTTATTTAAGAAAAGTACAATATTAGAGTGGGATAGTGGCTGTTTACCAAGTTCTGTTGTCTTCTCTGCCACACTCCGTTTTCATTGGAAACTTGTATTATTTCTTCCCTAACTAAAAACTTGTTCTGAAACCTTAAAAACAGATGAAAAAAGACCCAGTGGGCTTCTAAATTGTTTAGATAGCTTGTGATCTTCCTCTTTTGTATTGTGACAATAGATAGCATTTTCCACTCATTTTGTAAAGTTCTGCACCATCCTAGATTTAGTAGCCTAATTAGAAGTGATTCTTGAAAAAGCTGTACTTTCACACATTTTTTTGTAATCAGATTTCACTGTTTTATCTTTGAGCACCCCTTCTCCTGAAGATTTATAATCTTAAGTGTTAGGCTAGGAACAAAATCTGATAGAGAAAGATGCATACATAAAAATGAGTAAAATACCAGTATTATTAATTCATGACAGATGGCAGCTGAAATTTGGCTCTTAGTGGTGGATCCAGATATTATTTTTATATATACATACATACATACATATATATATATATATATATATATATATAGCATTCACATACCAATTTATTTATATATAAATAATGTATTAAAAAAAATTACTTCCTTTTTCATTCCTTTCTTATAGTAAAATGCATATTTGGAGGAAGGGAAAATGTTACTTTTAGAAATTCACTGCTCCTGATCTGGAAAAGACCTCTGTGGTTTTAAATGTTTTGTTTTAATCAGAAATCAATTTCCAGCTACCCTTTAAAGTGATACCTTATCTGTCCTACACTTATGTACTGCTTAATTTTGTACTCCTGGGAGGTTTTCTTTCTCTCTGATAGAAAAGAGTTTATTAACTTCCATTTATTAGGAGAATTTAATTTCTTTCCCATTCCTAAATTTAAGAAAATATTTGAAGAATGATTTAAAATTAATGGTGAGGTTGTTTTTTTTCTTTTAATTGGGCAATAGAAGATAAAATCTAGAAATCATGACAGTAGCTGACCTTTGGAATTTTGATATGGTTATTTTAAAAGGAAAATAAACCGAAGATTAAGAAAAGAAAAGAATCCTGTTTAAGTATACAGTTCACATATTCCAACTAGTTGCATTCTTGCCTTAAATTCAGTAACTCCACTTAGCTATTCTAAGATTTCTCCAGACATTTCAGATACATACAACTATAAAGTATATTAAGTATATAATTTGTACTGATTGTAACACAAAATTATTGTAACTTTACAAGTCAATGTTGTTGTCACCTTTAATATATAAGGCCTGGCTATCTGGGGGTTTTTTTCCATTCCTTGAGGTTTTTACTTATTGAGAAATTTGGGAATAAAAGAGAATTTGTTAATAAGATGTTACCATTGTGAATAAAGCATATAAATAGAAAAAAAAAAAAAAAAAAAAAAAGACCAACTTCAAAGCTTCAAACCATTTACAAGCTAAATGATTTTAAATCTGAAAGAAACTACAGGAGCCTCCAGTCTTACTTTTTTGGCATATTGTGAAACTAAGTAACACATTGGAATAAAATATAATGGTACAATTTAATTTCACCCCCTACAGAAAAGTCAGTACACATGTATAATGTTGCTTGTGCCAGTGTTTGAGGGAACCAGGCTTGTGGCACTGTTACACAGCATGTCCTGTAATAAAAAATGAAGTTCATGCTTTTTTGCTCAGCACATCAACTCATTATTTTATGCAATTTTTATGATGCAACTCATCAAATGATGCAATTTTCTTGATCTATTACGATTTAGAACTGACAGTTTCTGGGAATCTCTCATTTCTCATATGGTAAGCTAATAAATATCACTTTTACTCCCCCATATATAATTGCAAATTGATTTTCAAGTTAAATCACTTAGCTTCACTTTTCATTGTCTAATGTGGCCTTATATAATGCTAAATACTGAGGCTGTTGAGTAACTAGAGAGTAAAACAATTGATTTTTTAAATAATAATTGTCTGTGGTCAATTATCATAGAAGGGGGGATGTGTGTATTTCAGCCTTGTAGGACAAACACTGATTCCCATGAACGAATCTGTAGAAGATTTGAGGGTAACTCAAGTCCATTAACACTTCTGAAGCCTTGAAGCAGATGTCTCTGTTTTTAACTCCTCCAGTTCTTCTGTGTAGTTGGCAAGGACAGGTGGGCATTTTCAAAAGCCTACAAAGGGACATCTTGTCTACCTCATTGGATAACTAAACTTTGGCCAAAAATCTCCCAAACCCCTTGAAGACCTCGAGGCTTTCCTGTAAGTGATTCAGGGATCTTGGGCATAAAGTTTATGTACAAGAAAACTGAGGATCAGATCTCAGACAAATCTCCGTGGCCAAATGTATTTGGAGATCCATGATCTTACGTTCCTCTATCTGTTCCTTTTCATCAGCTTTTCTTCACGGGTCGCTTTTCATCAGCTTTTCTTCTTAAACTTCTCTGTGTTGCAGTGGAGACCAGACTGGACCTACCTTCAGCCCTTCATGATGTTTCCAGTACTTTCCTCTGTGCTTCCTGGCACTGTGCTCTGTGCCATCCACACATCCCTGGGATGGCTGATTGCATTTCCATACCTGGGTGCTTTGACCAGATCTTTCCGAGAAAATGCTCTGGGAAAGCAAATTTGTGCTCCAGTGCTGCAATGCTGTTACACTGTCTTATCTCTGACTCCATGTAAATATTGTTGCAGAGGGTTAAGGTTTAAGTAACTTAAACTACATTGTCTCTGCTAAGAGGTTTTTTATCAGGAAGGTAACGGAGTTCACTTGAGAGGAAATTAATTTCCTTGCAGAAATCCAATACATCCATTTTCACTGGGAAGGAAAGAGAAAGAAGTAAAATCCAGACTGTTTCCAGATTGAGAGAAACAGTGACTGTAGGTTTTGGAAAGTGATAAAGGTACTTGAGGGAGGCCACTTGCTTTTTGCTTTCCTTACCTGTGTGGGACTGAGCCTGGGTATGTCAAGCCACTTCCAGTAAGGTGCCAACAGCTGGGTGAAGGGGAATATGACAGCAGTCAACTCCTCTTGCATGCCACTGAGTTGTGCGTCCTTCCTTGATGTTGTTTTTATTTCTAGTGCATATTATAATAATTCTTCATTCCTATACATTTGCTATTTAAGATTTTGTAAAGCATGACTGGAGACTACTATAAAGCATTTGTGACTACTAATGACCTGCTGACTGGTGCCTGGGACTTCAGGCAATTTACTAATCAATATTTGCTTAAAAAGTAGTGTGATTTGTGGTGTTTTTATTACTAGTCATGAGAAATAACAATTGCTTTTTCTTGTCAAAATTAGAAGTACAAAATATCCATATTTAACACAGTGATTCGAGAAGAATCTGTATTTAGCTTCTATTTTAAATTTAATAGAATCAGATGTACTCAATCATATCCAGTTTTGACTGCTTAATTGAAATCAGTGAGGCAGAACCTGCACTGTTGTTCACTGACATTTCTTCACCATCACAATTTGGATTACAGTAACTGATAGTATGTTGTCATCTGGATTTATCTACATCAAAACCTATTTTGTAGAATTCTGCAGGGCAGATTAAAAAAGAAAGAGAAACAGTATCAATATATACTGGCAATTATCTAAGGTCCACAGTTCTTCTCTAAACTTCTGTGTCATTTTCTCAGTAAACTCAGTTAATGTTGATGTTTTTAAACCATGCACTGTTGATTCCTGCCAA
This sequence comes from Aphelocoma coerulescens, assembly GCF_041296385.1. Classification (NCBI taxonomy): domain Eukaryota; kingdom Metazoa; phylum Chordata; class Aves; order Passeriformes; family Corvidae; genus Aphelocoma; species Aphelocoma coerulescens. Next base: position 26,155 of record NW_027183678.1, on the reverse strand, counting down.
ATGTACTTTTTGTTCTACAAATTTCCCTCCAGCTGTCCTTAGTTTTTTGAACCTAATTATTTTCATTTGAAAATTGGCAGAAAGAGCTAAGTGTTTTTTTTATAACAGTTCTGCCAAGTCCACTGGACCAAATTCTTACAAATGTAATTTGCCTGGCTTTGCAATCAGTTTAGTTTCCAGATGATTTGGCTCATCATAACTTTGAGAGAAACACATAATGGTGACAAGGTGCCCCGGCCAGATTAACTGAATGCTTTTTAAAAGTACATGTAGCCAATGAAGAAATAAACAAGAATCAGGGGGGTTGATTTAAAGCCTCTTAACTTTTTGTAATGGGATCTTGTACTTGAAGTCATGTTCATTTCAATTTACATGCAAGGTCCTTCAACATGCATAAATCTGTTTTAACTGTTTATTCCTGGAATAATCTACAGTCACAGGACAGTGTATAATCTTCATCATCTTTGTCTTGTTTTAACTCTATTACAGATTTACTGGCCTGCAGCAAAAGAAAAGGTAGAATTATGCAAATTAGCTGGGAAAGATGCCCATGTAAGTATGATGTATGTTTTTTATTATGGCTGAGGATTATGCATATCTATGTATTTTTTATTAAATGCAAAAAATGCTTTAGTAAGCTCTTGTTACACTTCTTCTGAACTAATGTCCTAAGTGTTTTTTCTTAATTGAAAAACAAAGTTACATTTCTGTTGGTTTTTAAATATTAATACTTAAAAAAATTCAATCTTGCAGGCATCAATCATGATATGTTGTTCTTTTGTGTAATAAATGCAGCTGAGAGATGAATGGCGTTTCCTCAAAAATGTATACCAGGCAGTATTTCCCTGGAATCCTCTTTTCTCACATTAAAATGCTTCTTTTTTTCTTGGGTGTATCCTGAATTTAACTTCATTATAATTCATTAAAGAAACAGTAGTAGAGCAGTGTACAAATCAACTTAATTTGCAGACAGCTGCAGTTGGGGTTTAAAAAAAAATCTCAGACTCAATGGCTTTTGCCAGAAACCACAAATCTTCTTTAGGAAGTATATTTAAGGTACATACGTGTACACAATACAACTTTTATATGTTTTGTGCAGCACAGATTACGTCATGTGTCTAGAGCCCACTCTAAATGTAAACATTTCCTGGCTGTAAAATAAAATTTCTTCCTTTTCTCTCCAAAAAAAATCTCCAGCATGTCGGTTACCAAGGTATCTTCCAGCTCAAAATGCTCTCAGCTCTCTGCCTGAAGAGTTTAGCTTTTTATTCTAACTTGTTACTACCCTTACCTTTACAGCAGTCAGAACCTAAACAATGCTGAGCATTGGAAATATTCTGATACTGGTGCATGTGGAAGATTTGTGCTGGTCTATTTCTACACTAAGAGAAAAAGGAGAAGGTCCTGAGAGGGAAATAGTTGTTTCGGACTCTCACTTAGATGCAGGGTGATGGCTTGAACATATGAACAAATCCTGTGTGTTCCCTCTGAAGTATGTTATGTGTTTTTGTGTTCATTTCGTTCTGGGCAAGGCTAAATCAAGGCTTTTCCCCCAGCCCCATGTATCATCCTTGCAAGCATGCCTGTGCTACTTACCAACAACAACAACATGGAGCAAGCCCAGCTAGAGCCAGGATGTCCCACTGGACTCAGAAATGACCAAATAAAAGTCACCAGTAAGATGTGGTTGGTGCAGAGACAAAGCATGCCCTTGGAAGTGTGTTGAAGCCTTTCAGCCCACCGCAGTCGCTTTAATCATGTGATCTTTGGTATTAAAGCATGTGCAGTACCCTGAGCTGGGAGCAAAGGCAGGAAGACTGGTAGCCAGACAAACCCAGTGGCTCTGCGACCTCTGCCCAATTGTTGACGGGTGGTGTTTGCTACAACACTGGCTGAACAGATTCCCTCCAAACCGTGGTGTGAGCAGACAGTTTCTCGTGGCTGTAAGCATACAGCAGAATTAGGTTTGCAAGTCTGATTGATGAACTGCCTGGTAGATAGCCACTGTCAAGTTATAGTCCTAACAGGTTTGAACTACTTGTAAACAGTTTCTGCTACAGTAGTTCTGAGTTTAAATACACCAATGCTATGGCTGTAACTTATATAAGCTTATATGGCTGTAACTTATATTCTATGTATAATGTGAAAGAGAAGAATAAACATGAAAAGTAACCTTTATCTTTCTTTTCCCAACAGACAGAGTGTGCCAATTTTATCCGAGTTCTTCAGCCGTACAACTGGACCCATGTTTATGTCTGTGGCACAGGAGCGTTTCACCCTCTCTGTGGATACATTGAGCTTGGAACTCACAAAGAGGTAATTTAACTTTCTCACTAGTCTGACATGTCAAGGAATAGCCCTCATCTTGTGTAGCATTCATCATAGATTGGAAAATACTATGTGAGTGTGTAAAAAATGACCTGACAGCAGCTTGCATAAATAACAGGGTAAGTGGTGGATTCTGTGGGTCAGACGGGAACTCTTGTTCTCACATTTGCTATGTGCATATCGCTTTTGAACAAAGCACTTTTCCTCAGGCTTAATACACAAAGTTCTTCAGAATGACACTTCCATGTGATTAACTAAGTGAAGAGAACATCTGACCCAGATGTCTTCCTTTCTAGTAAGTCATTTCTGCACATACTTTCCTTGCGCACACACATTCAGAGTTCAAGATGAAACTTGTGGTTCTGTCTTTAATGTACATATACCGCAGAGGGTTTCCTGTGCCTTGTGCGTGAGAGTAATAAACACTTTGAAAAGGTTCTCTAAGCCTGAGTCCAGAGACAGCATCTCAGGACTTTGCAGTGTGTTGCAGTCTGGTCACCAAGCAGGTCTTGGATGTCCTCCATCACTAGTGGCATATTCCTGAGCTGAAGTTAGCAGCTGACTGGTCTTCATTTACTGGTGACAAAGAAATCACTATCCTAAGTGGTAAATGTTTGAGACCTAACCCCCACAACAGAAGAATTTTAGTGTTGTGTCAAGCAGCCACTTAGTACACAAGTCTCTTTTTAACTCCTATATGTATCACACCTTGGCTGTATTTATCCCACTGATACTGTTCTCAGACAATGTTGAGATGTGTGTGACCTGTCCCTCTGCTTGCCTGTGGTGCAGGCTTCCTATGCTGCTATAGAAATAGCTTTCTCTTTTCTTCAGGGCTTGGTGAAATTCTATAGGAATATAGGAAATGAGGTTTAAAGTTAATAAATGCAATAACCTGAAACAGAATAATAGAATTATAGAATGGTTTGGGTTGAAAGGGCCCTTAAAAATTATCTCGTTTCAACCTCCCTACCATGGACAGGGATGCCTTCCACTAGACCAGGTTGCTCAAAGCCCCATCTAGCCTGGCCTTGAACACTTCCAGGGATGGGGCATCCACAGCTTCTTTGGGCAATCTGTGCCGGGGCCTCACCACCTTCAAAGGAAACAATTTTCTTCCTGCTATCTTATCTAAACCTACCATATTTCATTAAAAGCCAGTCCCCCTTGTTCTATCACTGACACATGGAATCGAGGGAAGGTCCTCATGGAAAAAAAAGTGATTAAGCTTGCCCAGACTGAGACCCATAATTATGTACCCCCCAATCTGTGTGTTGGATGACCAACCCAGAGGGGCTGCCTATGCAACAGAAAACTGAAGCTATGAGAGATCTACTTGGTGGTGTTCTTTCCCTAATAAACCATTAATGCTCCTGGTATTGTCTGGTATATCCTGTATAATTTGGCTTACAATGAAATAATTTGTTGGCTTCTTTGCTTTGCTACTTTAGATATTCCGGTTGAAGCAACTGAAATTTTAGATCCCTTGTATCATGCTGGTTTCTTAGCTGAATGATCAAATACACAGCTGAATGGAACAGAACAGCTCTCAGCAAGAGTGTAAGTAAGGCTCTGGTTTACCTCTGGCTCATTAGCAAGATTCCTTATTCACTCTACCATTGCCCTACTTCATTTCAACTACTTCATTTGTGAAGGTTGTTTTCACCAGACCTTATGAAATTATGGATTTGGTCTGACTGTTCAGTCCGGCAGCCAGTCTAGACAAGGGGTCTGTCTCAGTTAGACAGGACCAATTACCTTAGAAAGGAAATGGAAGAAGAATCCTGGCATCGTGTTTCCTAATCCCCTCACTGTCTCCCAGTCCTGCCTCTCCCACATTCCTCCTGCTTGCTCAGCTGCAGTGGTAGGTTGGGCAGTGTTCAGCACTGCTCCTGCCTCTTCTGACAGAGAAGCTCTTCTACAGCCTCCTACTGAGTTATCAGCCTTGAATGGCATCAGGCATATTTTCCCTTTCCTTCTTGGAGCCCCAAACACCCTTCAGCCACCATCCTTCCACCACCTCTCCATATAAATGTGACAAGGCTGGAGGGTGCTGAGGATAGGCCCAGTGATGTGAATTTGACAGGCAGTTGAAAATGTCTCCTTGTAGGAACTGAAGCCAGGAGTCCTACAGGATAAGTCAAAGCACTTTTAGTGCAGATCCATTCTCTTAGTATTTTTTCATTCTTCCGTCCCTCCCCTTTTTAATTTGGTTTTTTTTTTTCAATTTAAATCTCTGGGTTATAAGAACAGATAATGAATGTCTGGTAATTAGCAACCTCTCCAGGAAGCTGTGGGATGCTTGGGAGAGCCAGGCCCTGAGATAGCCTCACGGAGGCTGTGAAACCAGGCAGTGCTCTGCTGACCTTTGAAAGCTGCTCGTGGATCTGCACAGTGCTCTCCTGGCCAATGCCAGAGCTGTGAAAACAGAGAGGAAAACAGTGTGGATCAGGTGACTCAAAACCACAGCAGACACTGCTTTTGAAGCAGCACAAATCCCCAACAGAATCACACAATTAAAGGGGATTAAAGTCCTTGTCTTGTTATTGCTCGAGTCGCTGCCAAAACTTCTCTTGGCTGGTGAAGAAGAGGCTTGGCCCGGTTGGTGCTGTTAGCCACAGCTCTCCAAGGGATGCTCTTTTCTTTGAAAGCTTTGCCCGAAGTGAAAGCAGGAGGTTAATTCTGTGTGAATGCTTGGTAGTGTCCATTAGTTTGTCGGGGTGAAGCCTGAAATACTTGATGTTGATCTGTAACTCCCTTGGTCCCCTGAGTATTGCTGGGCTTGCAGACAGCCTCTTCGCATGTGATAAGGCAAGGGTTCCCTGAGCAGCTCAGGGTTGCACATCCTAGAACTAAGGACAATTGGACACCAGCGTAGCATTGTAAGAAAAAAGAAAAAAAATCAGTTTAGTTCTGTCCTTGCTCTGCTCACTGTAGGAGCCTGAGAATTTGGTTTGCTGGATATTCCACAGGTTTGGGAAGGTAACGAGTTTTTTGCTGGTTGAATTCTGCTTTGTATGAGCTAGGACGGCTGGAGGAAATTGAATTTATGTTCACGGATTGGAATTGATTTTTCTTTTCTCTTAAGGAGCTTAATTATTCAATATCCTGGGCTTTTGTCTTCTGAGCCTAGAGAGTTTAGGAGGCACCTCAATAACATAGAAAGGTTTGGTCATTTATAATCTGATGTCCATTAAGGATGAATTGAATTAATGTGTTGTGAAGTCTAATCCTATGTGGCCATCTTTGGACATACTTGCTTGTCATTCGTACTCTCCAGGCGTCTTGCAAGTCAGAGGTATGGAAACAAATAATTAAAATCACTTCACCTATTTTTAATCGTTTAAACCATGGAGGTGTTTTGATTTTTTTTTTAAACTAGCTTCTAAAGTTTTTTCTCTACAATAGACATTAAATCCACATTGAATGGGTTTTTGAGTACTAGAGGGATTTTAAGTATCACAGTAGATAGGAAAGCATGGTGAATGAAAATATGTTAAAAGCCATTCTCTAGGCAATCTCCCTTCTCTTAATGGCAGGACAATTCTGAAGATCAAGTCTCTATACCTGCAGAGAGTTCACTTTACTCCTCTGAGCTATCAATTTGCCTTCAGCAGGACTCACAGTGGATTTCAGCTTAAGTGTGCTTTCAGGAAACCACTGAAAGGGGCAAGTAAAAGAGCCCTTGTTGGCAATTCTGAACTATAAGAAAGCTTCAAATGGATGCTTACAGGAATCGACTTGTTGATTACCCACTGAAAACATAGGGAATAATTTTTAAATAATTTATTTTCTTTATCTTCCTCTATGCCCTTGTTCTGTGGCCCAGGAATTAATCACACGGTATTTGGAAACGACAAGGAAAAATCTATTCTGATATCTCTTGTATCGTTAGCCTTGTTAAAAATAATAAGAGAGAGCATATGCTCTTTCATTTTAAAAGAGTCTGAACTGTGTCTGCTGTGAACATTATTCAGCAGTCCCTGGAGAAATTTCTGAGTCAGCCAGAATCCCTTCAGGGTCTCCTGTTGCAACACAGTCTATCAGCACTTTCCCAAATAGAAGCCAATGCCTTTTAAGTACAATCCAGCTTTTCACTGGAGTAGAAATGAACAATGCATCTCCTTTTTTTTGAAAATAATTGTATTTTTTTAAGATTTGTGTTTCCCTATAGAGTGACCAGGATACAGTAAAACACTGAATGAAAATATACAGATGTAAAACAGACACAGACTGTAAACATCAATGCTGCGATGACAGCTGCACGATCTAACACATCTTTACTTTGTACATTAGCAGAACAGGCTGTCTAAGTGAGTTTTTCTCTGTAGCCACACCAGGATAATGAATTTGTGTTTATTCTCAGGAAATGGTATTCCGTTTGGATACCCAGAACCTGGAGTCTGGCAGGTTGAAATGCCGTTCGATCCCCAGCAGCCGTTTGCTTCAGTGCTGGCAGGTAAGGAGCCACCAGAGCCGGGTGCTTCCCTCGGACCTGCGATGGCTCAGGATGCGAGCCCGGGGGCTCAGCAGATGTCACCGCTGGAGCTCCTCTGGCGCTGGTCGTGTTTCCAGTGCTGGTCTGTGCTCTCAGAGCTGGGGAAGCCTTCAGGCTGCAGACAGCACAGAGCTGGAAGGGCAGCCGTGCAAACAGAAGCATTAGAATGCCTGTAAAGCCTCTGTCAGCTGGACAGGAAGGCAGTTTCATCCTCACCCAGTCATTGCTCCTTTAAGAGGACAACAAAAAAACCTGCAGGGACAGGGAGTGATTGAAGCCCTTTTGGGCCTCTTTCTGCAATTATCAATATGTTCTGCCCTTTGAAGTCTGCTGACATGCACTATTTCCATAACTACGTTTCTGAGGTTTCTATTTACTCGAGTAGCCACTTCTGAAGCTGGGAGCCGAGGAACAGGACAGTGCGCTCTGCCTGCTGCGTGCATCGCAGCACTGTGTGGTCTGACATTTGGGGCCGAGGAATGTCAGCTTGAGTGATTTAAAACCACTCTAAGAGCTACTTTTGTCATGGTTTGGTTCATAGCTTTGGACAATTCTCATTTAACTTGTCTGTCAAGCATATGAATACAAGATGAGAGTGAAGCACCATGACGTTTTCATTTACAGCCAGAGAGCAGTGATGACAATGCTTTGAAGTATCGGTCACTCTGTGTTATAAAAAGAATATGACTAATGTTCAGTCTTTATTCTCAGATAATAAGATAGATGATTTGTGATTCTGACCCTACAGATGGGGCAGGACTTCCTTTATTAAAAACAATAGATTAAAGCCTGTGCTTATTCTTCTCAGAGACCCCTAGTACTCTTTAATGACTGTGAAGTCTATTTTTAAAATGGGAATCCAGAAACTTTAACTTTTTTTTTTTTTTAATGCAAGCAGTAGAACTCTGTGATTTATTGCAGCATTTCCTAATTTCAGTAGCATTCTAGTGCTTTGACTGTTCTATTAAATCTTGTGAAATGAAGAAGCTGCTCTCCTTTAGCTACCTAAGACATGAACTTTGCTACGTAACAATTTTTTGCTCTAGATAAAATTAAGGGTCAGGGTATTCTAGTATCCCTTTTTTGATTGTGCCTGGTGTCAAGTGCTTCACAATAATGTACAAGGAGCACTGTAAAGAGTTACAGGCCTGACCAGAGAATGTGTTTCTGCTCTATCTTTGGATGCTAACCTTATTCCCAAATGAACGAGGAGAGCAGTACAGTTCATGCATAAGATGCTGCCCTGGAGCTCAGGTGAGATCATTTCCCATCTCTGCCACTGATGAGCAGAGTAACCTTGGTGTGTCACTTCTCTCTGTCTACCGCCAAATGGCAGTAAAGATTACTTGTATCCTTCAGAGAACACTTTTTATTCAGTTATACATTTATGAGCTAAGTAATATCTAACTGTATTTTCACTCATATATGTAAGTTAATGCAGCTGAGTAATTTTCATTCTTTGTAGAAATAGGTCATCTGAGTACTACATGACATATCACTTCAAGTAAATCCCACAGATAAATTGGAAAAACTAGTCCTTTTGACTGAAGAATCACCTGCTGATCATCCATCCTCTATTACAAATTACCACTCACCAAAACTGTTCAGGACGTAGCAGGAACTTGGAATGAGAGATACCAAACACTGAGAGAAGTGCTGAAAGTGCCTTGTCAGCAGAGCCTAAGCAAGGATGGAGAATTTCTGTTGGCCCTTCAGATGCATCGATCACCGAGTGCCTGTCAGTTGGCAAACACCAATTACCCTGCCCATTCCTCATTATGACAAATACCTTTCAGAACGCACTATTGCCCAATAATCTGTCTTGTTGTACAGTGATAGTTTGTAATTAAACTTCTTGTTCCCTGGAGGGCCCTAGTTTTGGCTTCCTAAGAGAGAAAGTGCCATGTGATAGATGTATCGCTTTTTTTCACTTCAGACGAATGGAACAAATGTCCAGATTTGCCCGAATGACTGCCAAAATGCAATCTTTAAAAATTCAAAAGAAAACAAAAAAACTAGCAGTTTGTTTATTTGAAGGAATTCTGCCAGTATTTGGAAGCAACATAGATGCAAGAACAAATGGTTATTTAATTATTTTAAAGCACTAGTATTGTATTTATTGGCCTATTGTTTGTCCTAAATTCAGCTGTTTCCATGATGTTTAGTCTTCTTAATACAAAACGTAAATTCACAGTTAATATCCTGAGGATTTTTAAAACCCTGGGCTAGGGACGGGCACAGGGACAACGTAAGGGGGGGCTGGGCTACCGCTGGGCCCGCAGGGGCTGGAGGGGGCGGCGGGAACACCGGGGCTACCGGCGGAGCCGCCCCGCTGGGACAAGCGGTGGAGCCGCGGGCGCTGCCTGAGGGCCGGGACAGGCGGGACCTCGGGCTCAGGAGCGGCGCTGCAGCTGCGAGCGGCGCCACAGGAGCCTGGGCTTGGGGGGGGCAGGCGGCAATGGAGGGGGCGATGCTTCCAGGGGTCCCAGCCCTTCTCTTTCTTGTTTCCCCTTTGCTCCTTTCCTTGGGTCTCTGACAGCTTTAAAATTCTTACCCCTTAGACCCTATGTTTCCCACCCAGCATGAAGCGTACTTGCTTTCTTCTGCGTTAACGAGTTCTTTGGAATTTATAAATACTCGTATTAGCGGTGATGGCGCCCGCCCGCGGAGTGATCCGCCAGGAGGGACTATTTGTGATGCGGTCCTGCCCGCGGAGGGATCACCGGTGATGATCACCGGTGATGCGGCCCCACGCGGAGTGATCCGCCAGGAGGGACTATTTGTGATGCGATCCTGCCCGCGGAGGGATCAGCGCTGGTGCCGCTCCAACCGCGCGGCCGTGAAAAACGAGCTTCACTCTTTGTAGAATTTGAAGGAAAGTTGAAGAAAAGGGACAGTTTAATGAAAGTTTAATAAAATCAGGAGACAGCAGCAAAAACGCCGCTACGGCCGGGTGCTTCGCAGAGAGACAAAGGCGCACCTTTACAGCCAAAAGAGCCTCTTTAACACCGAGCTCCCTCTGCCGGCTCCCAATCCCAGCCCGCGCTCCCGGGCAGGGTTTCTTTCGGACCAGGGCTGCGTTTCCATCCTCCGCTCTGGGAGTCACCAGGTGCGTTAGGAACGAGCCGATCCCGCTCTCTGAGACACAAGGGCTCGCTCCAGGAGACTGTTCCTGTTCCTCTGTTCCAGCCGCTCTGCTCTCCCCAAAGCACCATTTCCTCGGAGCTCCTCTGAAACTGCATTTCAATGGACCGAGGGCTCCAGAAGCTGCAGAGTCGTGCAATGGGGTTTTTTTGGGAAGCGACCTTAAGCTCTTGCAGTTCCACCTCTGTCATGAGAATTTCAGGGCTCTAAGACTCACAGAACGATTTGGGCTTGGAAGGACCTTAAAGCTCATCCAGTGCCACCGCTGCCACGGGCAGGGACACTTCCCACTGTCCCAGGCTGCTCCAGCCCCAATGTCCAGCCTGGCCCTGAGCACTGCCAGGGATCCAGGGGCAGCCACAGCTGCTCTGGGCGAACTCTGCCGGGGTCTCCCCCACCTCCCAGCCAGGAATTCCCAATTCCCAATCTCCCATCCATCGCTGCCCTCTGGCACTGGGAAGCCATTCCCTGTGTCCTGTCCCTCCGTCCCTTGGAAATCCTTTCTCTATCTTTTCCTGCGGCCCCTTCAGGCACTGGGCGGCCCCCGCTGGGTCACCCCGAAGCTGCTCCTCTGCCGGCCTGTCCCGGGGTGTCCGGTGTGTCCCTGTGTGTCCCTGTGTGTCCCGGTGCGTCCCGGTCTGTCCCGGGGTGTCCCGGTGTTTCCCGGTGTGTCCCGGTGTTTCCCGGTCTGTCCCGGGGTGTCCCGGTGCATCCCGGTCTGTCCCGGTGCGTCCCGGTCTGTCCCGGTGTGTCCCGGTGTTTCCCGGTCTGTCCCGCTGTTCCCCGTGTCGCTCCGCGCGCGCTGCGCCACGTGACTCTCCCACCGCCCCGCGGGGAGGGGGGGCCTGACCCGCGCCACGCCCCCTGCGCGCGCGCTCCGCCGGGGTCACGTGGTTCCCCGCGCGTCACGTGATCGGGGCGGCGGCGGCGGCGCGGGAGCCGCCGGGAAGCGCCAGGCGGGACCGGGCCGGGATCGGGCCCAGCGCAGCCGCGGCCCTGCCCGAGCCCTGCGAGCCGCCAGCCCGCCATGGACCGCCGGGACCTTTCCGGATCGGCCGCCCGCTTGGCAGCCGCCCCCCCCTCCCTCCGCCGGGCCCGCCCCGCGCCCCCCCCGGCGCTCCGTGACTCGCCGGCGGCTCCGCGGCTCCTCCGTCGTTCGCCGGTGGCGGCAGCCAAGAGATGGTGCGGGCCTAGCGGAGCGACCAGCGCAGGTGAGCGCGGCCGGGCCTGGCCTCCCGCCGGCACCGGGGCAGCGCCGGGGCCGCGCCGTCCCCGCCCCGGGCACTCCCGGCACATCCCGGCACCCCCTGGGCGGCACCGGCGGGCCCGAGGGCGGCATCGGCCGCTCCAGGCGCAGCTCCCGCCGGGACCCGCGGCTTTCCCCGCGCTCGCGCCCCGCTGTGGGGGACACCCCGGGAGGGCGGGGGTCCCTCCCCGGGCAGCGCAACCCGGGGCATTCCCTGGAACGGGGACTCGGGGCGGGCTCGGGGCCGGCGGGGCCGCTGCGCTGCCCTCCCCGCTGATGGGTTGAATGGTGTTCCGCTCATTGGCTTTGTCAGGGCTTTGTTCCTTCCCCTTTGCTCTCCCGGTTTGCGGCCGGAGCCGCTCCGGGATGGAGCGGGCCAGCACCGGCACGGGCTGCGGGGCTCTGGGGGCGGCCGGCGGCTCTGGGCGGCTCCGCGGGGCTGCCGTGCTCGGGGAATTGGCTTCCGCCGGCTGCTGCCGAAGGTCAGCGAGGGAAGAGTCGCGGGTCCGGACACAATCCCGTCCGGACGGAGTAGGTGGCTCTTACGTAAAGCCTCATCCTTGGGGGGGGTTGTGTTGGACTTTGTAAAAGAGCAGTCGCTTAACGTTCCTGGGCTCTGGGCTGACTTTTTTCCTTTTTTGCCATTTTTCAATGAACAAACCAAAGCGAGAAAGTGTTGAGAGGTGTAAGCCGGGTATCGGTGCATTCAGTGCTGTGCCTGTGATTCTCTTCTGGAGATGAGCAAGTGGTTCACTGGATTCTGGGGGAGAACTGAGTGCTTCTGCCCAAAGCTCACTCACAGCCTGGGCAGATGCTGTACAGTGGAAAGGGAAAAGGGGCAGGTGTGGGACCCACTGTCCCCCCGGCTCATCTCTTGCCTTATGACGGCCTTGTTTGGTCATTTTCTCAGGAGTGCCGGTGCTTTGAAGCATTCCCACGTTCCCAGTGCTGGCAGCCAGGCACCCACCTGCCCCTGTGGGACTGCCCAGGCCCTTCCTCAGTGCCACTCTTTGGAATGAGCTGGTTCTGCTGGGGCCTGTGTGTTTATTTGTCACCTGGGCTCCCTCCCAGCTACTGAACTCCTCTCAGGTGTATTCCTAGTTGCTGACATTCCTTTAAAACTACCGAATTCTTCTCTCAGGTCCCTGGCAAACGGGGCTTTGCAGCCTGGGGGAGTTATTGCAAAACGGGGTCTAGTGAAGTGCTCTGCAGGAGTGGTTGTGCACCTGAGTGGTCATTTAATTGTCTCCTCTAATGAGGGAAACGTGATTAAATGATGCCTTTTCCTGGCCTTAAAATCAAGAGTCATACACGGTTCGAAGGGGAAAAGGGATTTTACCTTGGTATTTATTTTAAGGATCCTTAGGTGCACACGTCCAGGTCATATGCATCGAGATGCACCCCGCCGAGTCTCTGTGTCCCCCCCTCTCCCCCAACATTAGGTGTAACATTATAGGTGTTACTAATTAGCATATCTATCAAAGATTCCCCAATGAGAGGCTCAAGTGAGCCCCCCTCCCCAAGGAACCTTCCCCTGGATGGTTCTATCTTGGTTTACAGAATGTGTTCTGGAGAGGACCGTGGGGTCTGGGGCACACTGATCCCTAGCTACGAAGCTTCTAAAATGTTGAGTCTCTCAGCTTGACAAACAAGTCCAAGAATGTAGGCAAAAAGCACTAGGAATACAGAATTTGTAAAAAGGTACAACAGGGGTATAAAAGAAAAGGCAAAAATCCTCATGGCATCACTAGCAATCTTGTGCCCGTTGCTGGGCAGTTTCAGCTCGTGTCTGTGCTATGTCATGGGTGTCTGTGTTCTGTAGTTTGTGTCCATCCTCTCCTGTGTCACAGGCCTTTGTTACATCTCGGTGCTTTATGGGCCTCGCTCTGGGCCGTAGCGGCAGCGGGGGTCTCTGCTCGCGTGCTTTCCCAGATCGGGCTCATTCCGGCATCTTTACAGTTTTGCTTTTGGAGACCAGGAGAAGTACACAAGATGTTCTCCTCCATCTTCCTTCTCACTTTTGGTAGTATCTTTTCTTTCATGGGCCATGGACTTCTCTATGAAGTGTATTAGACCCTCCTCACTGTGGTAGTTCCATAGGTTCCATTGCCTCAAAGCATATCGGGTCTAGAATTTATCTTCTGGAGAGTTATCTCAAGTCCTCGTGTCATCTTTGCTTCTATTTGGTGTGCTTACACTTGGAGCTGCCCTGCCCTGGCACGTAGAGTCGTGGCTGGGTCGAACAGTTGTAAAACTTTGTGGTTCATCTCTTGGCTGTGGGGTTTTGTGTAGAAAACTTATGGGCCTGGTGTATGGGGATAACTCCGAGCTGTCAGCTACTTGTAGACTGTCTCATGTTGTCTTGCAGGTCCCTGAGGCCGATTCTGATCCCTGCAGTCACCGATGCTACCGCTTTTCCCAGAATCTACCCTTCCACGTCAGGGAGCAGCAGTTGGAAGATGTGTTGAAGCGTCTTCATCGGTGGAGTGTTGTGAGTAAGGGCTGCAGTCAGTGTGTAAGCTGAAGAAGGGTGTCTGTCTGTGAGAGTGTGTGTCTGTCTGTGTCTGCGTGTGTCAGTCTGTGAGAGCGTGTGTGACTGGTTCTAACCTTGTGTGTGGGATTTTTGCCTTCCAGTTTTTTCAACTGATTTTTAACTTTATAATAAGAAAACAGCCAGCTGTGAGGTTTTTTTTCCCCCATCTGGGTTTTGTTTTTCCTTGGTCCCGTCCTGTCTGCGAGGTGATGTTCATCGCCAAGGTTTGGGTGCAGCCAAACAAACAGCCTCCCTAACAGGGTGGAGAGTACCCAGTGGAGGTTAGGAATACAGGGAAAAGGTGCACCAGCCCTCATACCACCCCTGACAGCACCATTTTCCCCCCACCAGCAGCACAGTGCAGCAACCCTGGAACCCTCACTGCAGCAGAGCTCAGTAACCCTGGTGCTGGGATAACCCTGGAACCCTCAGAGGAGGACAAGCCCCACACCAAAAAGTTAGGGATGACAGCTGCAGGCTGGAGAGTGACAGGTACGGGTTGAGGGCTGGGGCGTGTAGAGCAGGAGTGAGGGGTTCCAGGCAGCAATAGCAGTGAGGGGTATAAAGTAGAGGGGGTTAAAGGTTAGGGGATAAAGGGACAAAAGTCAGGGCATAGGTTGGGGGGTCAGGGAATCAAAGGTGAAAGTCCAGGGGTCGAAGGTCAAGGTGGTCAATGTCAAAGCACAGAGGTCACATGTAGAAAGTTGGGGCAAAGGTCACAGGGCTCAGGGGGGTCAAAGGTCCTGGGGTCAGGTGTCATGGGTCAAAAGGCAAGGGTCAAAGGGCTCAGGTTGGGGGGGGTCAAAGGGCAGGGCTCAAGGTGTAAAGGTGGATGGTCAGGGGTCAGGGATCAAAGGTCAAGTTGTCAAGGAATGGGTCGAGGGGTCAAAGGTCAGGGGGGGTAAAAGGTCAAGGCTCAGGCTCAGGATTAGAGGTTTCAGCATGATTTTCCATGGTGGTTCCCAGTGTGGGGACACGGGGTGTGGGGTCAGTGGCGCCGGGGGCGGGCAGGAGCCCCATGGGCAGTGGCCGGCAGCGGCGGGGACGTCTCCGTCCGGGTCGCGCCCCTCCACTCCCAGCAGAAGCCCCCCTGCGCTGTGCGGTGCCCGGCCGCACTCCTTGCCCTCCCTGCCGCTGCCTTCCCGCACTCCCACCGCACCCCCTGCTCCCCTCCAGCCCAGGGAAATGCAGGAAAACACAAAATCATCGAGGTGGAACAGTCACCGGAGCTGCCCGAGCCATCCCCCCGCCTGAAGGCGGCAGCTGCCCAGAGCCGGGAGCACCCAGCAGGATGCAGCTCCTCTTTCCCAGGAGCTGGAGGCAGGGTTTCCCAGGCAGGGGGAGCAGGGAGAATTTCAGCTCCCAGCAGCTCTCTGTGAGTGCTGGATGGACTCTGGGCTGAGCCAGGTGGGAGGTGTGGGTGGTGTTCATGTCCTCAGGAGCTGCTCGAATCCACCTTAAACTCCTGGAGTGGTCTGTGCTGGGAAGAACCTTACAGACCATCCTGTTCAGCCCCTTGCCATGGTCAGGGACACCTTCCTGGGATGTCTGTGCCAGAGTGGTGGAATGGGCAGGACTTTTTCCCTGAGCCCAATCCCGGGCAATACTGGGGTTCCCATGGGAAGAAGCCTGTGAGCTGCATTTCCGGAGCTGGGAGCCTCCATGCCTGGGAGTGTTCCCAGTACCGCTCTTTGGTTTTTTCCATAACTGGGCATGATGTTTCTCCCCAGAGCAAGGTGGTTTTCCCTGGATTGTTGGGGTTACACACTGGCTGTTTGACAGCTCTGTTGTCTCTTTGTCCTGAATGGAAGAGCGAGGAACGGGAGATGCTCCCAACTGTCACAGGGATGTGGGAACAGCCCAGTTCCAGTGAGGAATGTGATGCCCAGCTTGTGGCGTGTGCCCTGAGATGGTCTTTCCTGTTGTTTTGTCCTTAGAGCCTGTTGGAGTGCTGGCCTGGATTTGGGAGGAGCCAAGTAGCCTGGAGCAGTGAGGTTTTTCCTGTCAGAAATCCATGCTGGGGATGTTTTCCCTGGCTGTCCCAAGGGGAAGGAACAGCTCTGGAGTTTTTGCAGCCACAGGCTGGGGATGCATCCCCTGAAAACCAGTTCAGGATCGTTCATCTGACTCTGTCCCTGACCTGTGGCTTCCAGGGAGCCTTCTGGTCTTCTGGATATTCCCAGGAGAGGATATTCCACCACCTGACTTTTAAGCCAGGAATTGCAAACCCAGTAAGTCAGTCACATTCTATGGGAGCTGCCCCAATGGTGGGATGGCAGAGGGCACAGCCCACGCTGCTGTTTGGGACATTCCCAGCTGGAACGGGAGCCAGCTGGGCATTTTGGAGCGCTGAGGCCACAAGGGCAGCCTTGAGTGGCATTCCCAGGCAATGCTGAGGCATCCCATGCCTGTGGCACGTGGCAACACATGCCTGATGTGGAGCAGAGAGAGGAAGGGAGAAATTCTGAGTTGATGGGAGGAATGGAATTGGGCTTTCCAGAATGGAATTGGTATAGGTGCTGATGGTATCATGGAATCATGGGGTGGCTTGGAAGGGACACAAAGACCCTCTGGGCTCTGTTTTCCCATCCCATGGCAAAGAACACATCCAAAACTGCCTCCTCACCCTCATGGAATGGCAATGGGTGTTGGGAGCTCTGGCAGGAGCACCTGGAGACCAGGTAAGAATAGCAATGGGATTGTTTTGGCTGCTGCTGGATGTGGTTTTCTCTTTTCAGAATGTTCCTCTGATCGATGTTTTCACAGTAGCTTGCTAGGCCTCATTTGAGGATAATTCCAAGAATTTGGAAGTAGTTGGAAAAGAGTGAGGACAAAAGGTGAACCTGATCCATTTCTAGTAATTCTGAACTTCTCTTGCAGCACCATTCTGGGGGAAAGCTGGTTAAAGGATAAAGATGCAGAGGAACAAGTGTTGTCAACCCCCCTGCCTCCCTGACAGAGCAAAGCTTTCTGCAATCCCAGTAAATCTCTTGGAGAAACTGTGGGATCACAAGGTTTCCTAGGAAAGGAAAACTAAGGACAGAGATGAGGAAAGAGGCTTCCAATTAATAATGATTTGATGGAGGTAGGAATGATTCTTGTATGTTTGCACCCCTTTTTATTCCTGGGATAATTTTAAATGATTTCTTTAAAAACTCATTTTGATTTGGGAATTCAAATTAGAGAGGAAGCGATGCAAAATAAATGCAGGGAGAGATCACAGAATCATCCTGGAATGGCAGAATAGTTTGGGTGGGAAGGGACCTTAAGGATCACCTCATTCCATCCACAGGGTGCTCCAAGCCCCGGCCAGCCTGGCCTCAGACACTTCCAGGGATGGGGCAACCACGATTTCCCTGGGTTTCCGAGCACAAGAGGAAATTTCCAGCAGGAAGTGAGGGGTTTCCTTTGCTCTGCCTGGCCCTAGCAGGGCTTTGGGAGGCAGAGGGTGTGGGAACAGGAGCTTTGTCCACTGCCTTGGGGGAGTCTCTGATGTCCCAAAACCCAGCCGAGCAAGTGGTTGTGGTTTAACATCCCGTTCAAAGGAGATGCCAGGCCAGGAACGGGAATGGACTGCAGAGCAGGGATGGTGCCCAGCAGAGGGGTGACCGTCCAGGGGGTCCCAGCAGTCCATCCCTGCTGGCCAGGTTTGGGATGAGCAGGTTGGTGACTGTCCCTGTGCTTGCTCTGCAGGATGAGGAAGCCAGGCCTGCTGAGGAGGAAGATGAGGAGGTGTGGGAGGATGGAGACAGCGGCCACCAAAGGCTGCGGAAGGCACAGGTCCAGGTAGGAGACGTTGCCTTCCGAGGAGAGGGACTTGTCTGTCCCGTTGGAATTTGGGGCGTGAGGCCAGTGGAACAAAGGGTTTGATTCCATTTTCTTACTCGGGTTTTCACGTGCCTTAAGAGAGCTTTGTGAAAATGTCATTATCCCTGATTGAATCTCTGCAAAACAGGGATTGAAGCTTTCAGAAGGGGCCCAACCCTGCCTGCACGTATCCAAGTGCAGCCCCCACTCCCTGTTTTTGTGTACAGCTGGGATGAGACCTCAGCTGCTGCTACTTGCCCACTCACAAGTTGTGTAGCTCAGAGCCTCAGCCATGAAGGGCCAGGCTGTGTTTAAAACAGCCCAAGGTACCAGAGAGCTGAAGTAATTTCCTAGCAGGTAACTTGACTTGGAAGCTGCATTCTAAAATTTGTCCACATTTAATTTATGTCCCACGTGGAGACACCTAAAGAAGCAGAGGTGGGGTGTTCCTAAGAAAAGAACATCTAAATTCTTTGGTGGTAGAGGGCTTAAAATTAAAGTCTGAGTGGAGGTGCCTTTAGGACACTTCCATTCCAGTATCTGAATGGAATTTACATGAAGTATCCAAATCCTGACAAGCTTGTATGAACTCCAAAGCCTCTGCAAGTGTTTTACAGCCAGGGAAGGAGATAAGAGTCTGGAGTCTCTTCCCAAAACCTGGCTGCTGGTTTGTTTGGCCAGGCATAGGAATAATTGTGTATTCCCTGGGGCTGTCCTTATGGGGAGAGGTTTACTTATGTGCCCTGGGTTTATTCAGTGCCTCTTCAAAGTGATGGAAACTGATTTCATTGAAATGCCAGGGGTGCCAAATGTTTTCCCCAGCCAGAGCTCGGAGCCAGTCCAGTGGGAAGAGGCTTAATGGCCATTTTCCCACTCCCTCGGGGCAGCAGCACTGGAGCACTCGCACCCAGCCGTGCCCGAGGGGCCGAGTACTGGCAGGAGGCAAAGCCGGGGACGGGGCAGTAGGAGCTTGCAGTGCTCCTGGAATCGCAGAGCTGGAGCTGTGGGTTAGAACTCCCAGGAGCTGCTGCCTCACTCAAACCTCGTTTCAAGCTCAGCATCCCTCCTGCTCCCTTGGAATGATTGTTGCTTCTGTTGTTGCTCTTTCCCGATACATGATGATTATTATTGTAAATTCCCACTCCATTTCTTCCATAGCCCTTTGCTTCCCAGAGGTGGTGCTTTAGGCAAGCCCCTCCAGCCTGGGAAGGTGCTTTTGGCTCCGCACTCATTCCCAGTCCCCATGAGCAGCTGGACCTGTGCTGCCCCAGCAGGTGCCTTTCCTTCCTTCCTTCCCTGCTGCACTTTGGCTTTTCAAGGGCTCTCTGGGGGGCTGAGGGAGAAGTTCTTTGTCATTCCAGGACAGCATAAGCCCTGATCCCACTAAAAGCAGGAGGAATCATTTCATCCTTGTTTTTGGATACACCTTTAGTGTTTTCTCTCTTTTGCTGACACTGTGTGGTGAAGCAGCAGCTCCCTGGAATAATTTTTATTTGTAAAACAGTGAATTCCCTGCTGGAATCCCAGTCACAGCCCCCCAGATCAATGTGCAGTTTAAGGCCTTACACCCTGACCAGGACAAGTTCCTGTCCTTAGACATGGAAAACAGGGGAGAACTCAGACTGGATTGGAGCCAGCATCCAGAATGGGGAAAGTGAGGCAGCGTGCTTGGAGAAGGCTGGGGCTGGTACAGGGGGTGTTCCCCGTTGGATGACACCCGTGTGGAGCCGATCCTTCTCTTCCTTTGTCCAAAGTCCGATGGCAAAGGAGTGAAGAACCCACAAGTGGGGCCTGGAAGGAAAACAGTTCTGTTAAAATTAGGCAAAGAATGCACTATGTAAAAATGGACATCCTTTTTATGTGTGAAAGAAAGTAGGGGAAAAATGTTGAAAAAGAGTTCTTTTATTTGGTGCCACCTCTCATTTTTTTATGGATAAAGCCCTCTAGTGAGCAATCAGAACAGGAGTGGGAAAGCCAGGAGCCTTTGACTTCCACAGTGAACTTAATTTCCATGCTTAATTTTAACAATTTCCTCTCTCTCTCAGGACAGGAAAACCCACTTAACTTGTCCCATCTTTGCCAAAAGCTTTGGTGTTTGAGCAGCCAAACCCAAGGAGCTCTGGCCCCACCAGCCTGTACTGGAGGGCCCCTGGTCCTGCCCGTGGTGTGGGATGAATCCCCAGTTGTCCCCAGAGGGGGCTGCCCTGGTCCCTGCAGTGCCCAGCACCTGAGACAGAGAGAGCCCTGTCCAAAGGGGCCTTTGGCACCTTGTCAGGAATGTGGCAGCAGCCCCAGGAGCAGGCTGGAGGTGAGAACTGGGGCTGTGTTTGAGCCTGAGCAGGTCAGCTCAGTGTTTACCTGTGGGGGGAGCTTGGCCCCACACTCTGAGTTGAAGCGGGATCAGGGTGACAGATGCTGCATTTTGGGCACCCTGAGAGTTTCTCTCCCCCCTGGAGCTTTCCTGCAGGGATGGGGCAGGGCAGGGAGCAGAATTAACCCTGCACCTCCCGTGGACACTGCTGGCCTTTGTCTCTCTGTTGTGCCATCAGCCTGGGGGAATTTGCTGCTGCCACTGCCACCCCACCTGGGGGCTGCGTGCTCCTGGCAGCCCTTCCCAGCTCCACACCCGAGCTCCAGCGGTGCCTCCGGGCTGTGTTGGGAGCGTTTGCTGGGAATGGGCCTCATCCCTGGAGTATCCTTTCCTTCCAGAGTGGATGGACAGAGCTGCTGGGCTTGTCAGCTTCAGAGTTTGATTGCAAAAGTCACTGCAGGGAAGAATGACAAGGAGGTTTGTCAGAGTGGTGCTGTCAGACCCCACCTGCCACTCTGTGCTTTGGGTTGGAGGTTGTTGTGTATTGGCCCTGCAGGCAAGGAATGTCCCCTTCCCACCTCAGCCCAGCAGCTCCCAAGGGCTCTTCCTGGAGTACTTATTCTTTGCTTCCCTTTGGGCTAACTTAATCTCCACCCTTCCATGAGCAATTCCTTGGCTTCTCCTGGAGAAAACCCCACGGCAGAGGCAGTCTGCAAAGGAGCCCAGAGCTGTGCTTGGAGCAGAGAGTGCTGAGAGCTGCGGGTGCCTCTGCTGCCCCAGGCTGGCAATATCCCCATGGAACAGACTGGGCAAATGGGATTAGAGGGAGCACAAGTCCCTTCAGGGAAGGGGTTTTCTCCTGTGCACATCAGGCACGGGGCAGGAAGGGAACTTTGGAAATCAGCTGATTTCCCCCAGAAAGCATCACTCACATCAGCATGGATGACATGACCTGTGCCCACCGCTCACCATGCACCCGGCCAGAATCAAGAGCAAAGGTTGGTTTGGGTGTGAGCACTTGAAATAACTTGGAAAGAGAAGCAATCACCTTTTGCTGCTTCTTTCTTTCTTTCTTTCAGATGCTGGGATTGCCTCTGGGCACGTGTGCTGAGCTCTCCCTGCAGGGAACCGTCAGGCCTTAACAGCTGTGAGGTTGTGTTCTTCTCAGTGGGGAACTGGAAATAATTATTAATTAATTAATTGCAGAAATGTCTTCTGAACCTTTCCCCTTTCCTGGTAGATCTTCTCTCTCTGCCTCTGAATTTACAGCTGTTCCCTGGTGTCATTGGCCCTGCCTGAATTCCTTGCAGCTCCTCACTGGGAAAACCTGGGGTGACTGAGAGGGGACACAAGAATTGTTTGTGTAGGAAAATGGGAGGGGATGTCGAGGGGAGCGAGGTGGCATTTTTGAGGGAAAAGCTGAGGTGATGTTTAGGAGAGAGAATGCACATTTTTGGGGCAGAAAAGAGTTAATATTGTAGAGGAAGGAAAATTTGGGGGGTAAAACTTGATGTAACCTGTAGGGGACAGAATGAATATTTTGGCATAGGCATAGAGGAGTAGACAAATAAGGAAAATTTTGGAGGCAAAGCGTGACAAAATCTCAAGAGCAGAGAATGATCACTTGGAGGGAAAAATGAGGTGATGAGTACTGAGCATGTGGGGAAAATCTGAGCTAATCTCTAGGGGAGAGCATGAACACACTGAGGTAACATGAGGGAATCAGTTGTGGGCAAGTAGGGAAACTTGTGTAAAAAGAACATTAAATAAGCTGTAGAAAGAACATGTTGAGGTAAAAATGAGGTCATCAGTAGTAGACAGATGGAAAACTTTGGTGGTAAATCTTGATAGAAGCTATGTGGTAGAAAGTAAATAAATATTGAAGGAAGAAGAGGGAATCAGTAGTGGACAGGTAGGGGAATTTTGGGGGGGTAAAACTTGAAATAATCTAGAGGTTGAGAATGAATATTTTGAGGTAAAAATGAGGTAATAAGTTGTGGACAGTTAAGGAAAATTTTGGGGGTCAAACTTGAGGTAATCTCTAGGGAGAGTATGACACACTGACATAAACTGAGGCAGTCACTGGGGCTAGGCAAGGAAATTTGGGGTGTAAAACGTGGGAAGATCTGTAGGGCAGAGAATGAACATATTGAGGAAGCAATGAGGTGACCAGTAGTCAAGAGGAGGTAGAATTTGGGGGGCAAACCCTGAGGTAATTATGGAGGAACAGTAAGTGTTTTTGAGAAAAAATCGGACCTAATTTGTAGGGGACAGAATGAACATTTTGGGGATAAGACAGACAGAACTTGCGTGGTTTTGGTTTTACAATCTGGTCAGTATACAGGGGACAAAATAGACATTTTGGTCATAAAATCCTAGTTAATCTGTAGAAGAAAGAACTCCTATTTTGAGGTAAAAAGGAGGTGATCAGAATTGGGCAGGTAGGGAAAATTGAGGGGGTAAAATGTGAGGTCATCTCTAGGAGAGAGCAGGAGCATCCTGAGGTAAACTGAGGGAATTGCTGTGGACAGGTGGGTAAATCTGGGGGGTAAAACTTGAGGGAATCTCCATGGTAGAAAAGGAGTATTTTGAAGTAAAAATGAAGTACTCCGTGGTGGAGAGGTACAGAAAATGTCGGGGGTAGAATCTGAGGTGATCTGTAGCAGAGAGAATGCACTTGATGGGGTAAACTGAGGTTTTATGGCCAGGTAGGGAAGTTCTGAGGGGTAAAAATTGAAAGTGTCTGTAGGGTAAAGAATGAGAATATTGAGGTGGAAATGAGGAAAGAGGTAGTGGACAGGTGGGGAAAGTTTTGGGGGCAAATCTTGTGGTAATCTCCAGAGCAGAGAAAGAATGCTTCCTTGTAAAAAATGAGGAACTCAGAAGGAGACAGATGGGGACATTTTGGGGGTAAAGTCTCAGGTCATCTCAAGGTGAGGGAAGGACTATTTGGAGGTGAACTCAGGACTCACTGTGTCCTCCTTCCTTGGCAGCAGCTGGCAGGGAAGGGAGAAGAGGCCTCAGGCTGGAGAGGGGCAGGAGAAAGGCACTGTGGGCAAAGGGACCTCCCTGGCATCCCCAGGGCACCTGTGGGGAACAGAGTGGACACTTTGGGAGCAAAGGGAGGTGAGTGGATTGTCCCTTTGGGGGATGCTGGGATTTAAATCATTCTATCCATTTGCCTGCTGACATTTCCCAGCCCAGGGGCTTTGGCTGCCAGGGCAGCACAAAGATTGTTCCCTGTGTGGTGCCCAGATTTGGGGTTAGGCTTTGCTAGTTCACATGAATTCTACCCAAAGCCCTGAATTGCCACTGGAATAGCCTCCTAGTGCCTCCTGGAGCATGGATATTCCCATGCAGAGCTGCCTATTTAACAGCAGGTGTCAGGAAGCAGCAGAGCTTCCAGGGAAGCTCAGCAGGGTCAGGGCAAGGACAACTTCATGTTCCATAGAATTTGCTGTTTGTAACCCTCATCCCCCAGCCCCCCCCACCATGTCCCTGGGGCACCTGACAGAGTTCCCTGGAATTCAGCTGCCTGCACCCCCCGAGCTCGGGCTCGGGTGATATTTGGAAGCAGGAGAAGGCGCTGGCCGGACGCGCTCCCAGCCCGTGCTGAGGCAGCCCCTGTGCCCCCGGGAGGACTTCTCTCCCTGCAGGAGCAATTTCATTGCAGAGCCTCTGGAAGTTCTTTTCCCTCAGGAAAGGGATGCACATCCCTGCCTTCAGGGCACCTGCAGTGTGAGCCACCTGTGAAAGCTTTCCATCAGTTGTGCAGTTCCAGCTGGTTCCCCAAAAACTGCCAACTCAATCCAAAGAGATTTCTCTGCCTCTCACCTTTCATTTGAAGGCATCTCTGAGGGCATTGCTTGGCATTTCATTGCTGTGGGGGAAGCTTGCCTTGGCTTTAACGCTGCTGAGGGATGATGTCCTCAGGCTGGAAGGGAAGGCATTTTGGGTGGCTGGGACATAGCTGGCAGGTGTGTGGGAGGTCGGCAGCGGGAATTGCTGTCTGAGCCCCTCTGCAAACAGCCCGTGCCGACATTCCCCGGTGCCAGCTGTTCCTTGGGGTATTTTTGGGGCGTCAGTGGGG
Organism: Aphelocoma coerulescens; assembly: GCF_041296385.1. NCBI lineage: Eukaryota > Metazoa > Chordata > Aves > Passeriformes > Corvidae > Aphelocoma > Aphelocoma coerulescens. The sequence goes on along the minus strand of NW_027183678.1, from coordinate 2,198 downwards.
TCTGTCGGGGCCGAAGCATCTCCGGGTGCCTGTTCAGAGCAGCCCCTGGCCGAGGGGCCGCCCTTTATCCATGTCCATCCCAGCGCTGCCCAGGCAGCCCGGTGCCCGTTCCCGGGATGTGTGTTTGGCATGCTGTGTGCCACAGGCAGGACACTGCAGGCACAGCTCCTCTCTGCAAATCCAAAGCACAAGAGCTGCTGGTTCCCTTCCTGGGGCTGCCGGCCTTCTCCCTCCCCCCGTTCCCTGCCAGCTGGGACACACAGAAGGAGCACCAAGGAACACTCCTGGCAATGAGCAGGAGTCACTGAGAGCTCTGTGCAGCTCTGGGCCACAAAAGCTGCCTCAGCCGCCACTGTGATTTTGGCCTGTGAACACTCACCTGCGGGAAATGCCCCTCTGCAGGCAGGAGCAGCTCTGACACTCTCCAGAACTTTGGCCATGGAGCAAGTGAACCCTCAGGACTTGCCTTGCTTCTTTCTCCCTGGAAAGGGACGTGGAATGAGCACCTTGACAGCTGTTGGGGAAATCCTGGAAAGGGCAGGAAATCAGGGCTATGGGAAGAGTTTTGTGCTGTCCCCCAAGCGATCACCTGTGGTGTTCCATGATCAGGTGCTGGCCATGGAGCTCTGCCCTGTAGCCATGGCAGGGGCTGGGGTGTAAAGCAGCATTAGCATAAAAGAAGGAGCTGTATTTGCAAAGGAATTACCTTGCTGGCACTTGGCATTGCCATGCCAGGCAGGACATTGGCAGGAGCTGAGATTGGCTTGGTTGGAGCAGGGTGCTGAGAATGGCCAGGTGTGGGTTCAAGGCCCAGATGAGGCATTCACATAAGGGTTCGACTTGGTGCTCCTTGTGTATCCATTCCCACTCAGGAGATGCTGTGCTCTGGAAATAAAGAAGAAACAGTTTCCACTGGACTTTCAAAGCCAGAGGTTTTTGCACTGGAGAGTGCAAGGCGCAGAGAAAGTGGGGGGGGGGGGGGGGGGGGGGGGAAGAAGAGCATCAGGTACCGGCTGAGCGGCCCGAGCCCCGGCCCCAGAGCGGGCGCAGTCAGAGCAGAAGCGGCAGCAGCGGACTCGGCGCCAGCGCCCGGCCCGGGGGAGCGGCTCCTCCCGGCCGCGGCGCTGCAGCCGCGCTCGCTGGGCGGGGGCGCGGCGGGCGGGAGGCCCCCGGGGGAGCGGCCCCGGGGCGGGGGGAGGCGGGCGCTGCTCTGCGCAGGGGGTGCGGCGGCCTCGGCAGCGCCGGGGCTGGGGGAGCTGCGCGTCCCCGCGGGGGCTGCGGGCGGGCCCGGGCCGGGAGCGCCGCCGCTCCGGTTCCGCCCCACGGGGCGGGCGGCGCTGCGGGAGCGGCGGCCTCTGGGGGTGCCGGGGCCAGCACGGGCGGTCCCCGTGCCCCGCCCGCTTCCAGGCGCGATCCAGCGCCTGCTCCGGGGAAGCGCCGCCCGCCCGGCACGGCCCCGGCTCCCCGCGGTCGCGGCGGGACCGTAGCCGGAGCTCCGGCGGGACCGCAGCCCCGCGCTGGCCGCAGCCGGAGCGGCAGCGCCGGGCTCGGCCCCAGCGCCAATCCCGGAGCGGCTCTTAACCAGCCGCGGCGATCCCGATCCCTAATGCCATCCCCAATCCCACCTCAGTTCTCCGAGCCCGGGAGCCACACCCCGCCCGCCGAGGGACAAGCGGCTCGGCCCGGGACCCCCAGCAGACACCGACAGGACTCGGACCCGAATCCCCGGACCCCGTTCCCGGTCCCGGTCCCACCTCAGCGCCTCGGGCTCGGCGCAGCGCCGGGAGCAGCCCCCGGGGCCGGGCTCCGCACAGCGCTCCGAACGACGGTCCCGCCGCAGCCCGGGACGAGCAGAATGAGCATCCAGCGCACAAAGCGGAGCGGGCGCGGATCCGCCGGCATTTACGGGCGCGGGCGGGGCGGGGCGGGGCCGGCACAGGTGTGAAGGGCGGGGTCCGCACAGGTGCGCGGGGCCCCAGAGCGGCTGCGCGGGGCGGGGCCGAGGGGATTTAAGCCTCGGGAATCGGCCCCGCCGCCATTTGCGCGCTCGGTGCTCGGTGGGAGAGGTTGCGGCCGGACCGGGTTCTATATCTCTATATTTCTATATCTCTGTGTCTCTGTATTTCTTTTTCTTTATATTTGTGTTTGCTTCTCTTCTTCTAACCCTCTCTGTTCTTCCCCCTCTGCCTCCCCTCCCC
>NW_027183677.1:0-116576 GCF_041296385.1 Aphelocoma coerulescens | reverse complement strand
CAGCTGCTGGATGTTTGGAAGGGGGTTTGGGATATGCAAAAATGAGAGGCTAAGATGGTAAGAGGGTAAGATGGAAGTCATCTGGCAAAAGCAGAGCTCACAAAAGGGCCAGCTGAGAAAGCTCTTGCTGCCTACAACTTCAACTGCACCCCTCAAAGCAGCAGCACACACGCTGCTCTCGGCACTTTCCTTCTCAGCTCTACGCACCATCCTAAGCCTTGCCTCTCCCACACTCAGGATCCAAAGACAACGGCACCAGGGACTGCTCACACACTAAAGGCACCAGGACAAAAGGCTCACCAGCTTGGCCTTTGCATTCCCGCTGACAGCTCCACAGCTTGAACCCAGAGAACTGCCTGCTGCCAACAGCCTTTCCAATCACTCTGAGCACCTCATGACAAGGAGTGTGGGGAATGAATCTCCAGCAGCCTCCTGCCCCAGGCTGTCCCCCGGGAGCAGCCCTGCTCCAGGCCGTGACTGCCACCTGCACAGCCAAAGGACCCAGAGCCGGTGTTACACACCACGGCTGTGCCTGACACAGAGACACCAGTGGCCACACAAGTGGCCATGGCACTGTCCACACACAGTCCCTGCTGCTGCTCCCCCAGCCGCTGGCACCAACTCCCAGCCACCCACTCCTAAAGCCACGGGGCCCACTGGGACACTGCGGGGGCTCGTGGAAGCCAGCGGCCATTGTGACACAGCGGGGCTGCACAGAGCCCACGGTGCTTTGTGACCCGTGGCTCCCAGGAGAGCCTTTGTGATGCTGGGGAACTACAAGGAAGCCTGGCTCCTCTGTGACACCACCACAGAAGCTCAGGGGAGCCCTGGAGACCGTGCTGATGCTATTGAACCTGATGCAACCCTGCCTCCTCTGTGACACCACAGAAGCTCTTGGAACCCTGGAGACCGTGGTGATGCTATGGAACCTGATGCAACCCTGCCTCCTCTGTGACACCACAGAACCTCTGGGAGCCCTGGAGACCGTGCTGATGCTATGGAACCTGATGCAACCCTGCCTCCACTGTGACACCACAGAAGCTCGGGGAGCTCTGCAGACCGTGGGGATGCTGGCGAAGCTGACGGAACCCTGGGCACCACAGTGACGCTATGGAACCTGGTGGAACCGAGGGGCCACAGTGACACTGTGGGGCCTTTTGGAAGCAACAGGACCCTGGTGGGAAGCCACGGGATGATTAATCCTGCACGAACCTGCTCCAGGTGGGCTCCTCTCTCCCGGCTTCCACAGGTGCTGCTAGGATCCCACTCCGGCACTGGCTTGGCACGGGCTCACGGCTTCCTTTGGCAATGGCTCTGCTCCAGGATGGCATGCTGCAGAGAATGCAGGTAGATTTTGTGCTCACTCCTGGCATGCAGCTGGACAATAAAGCCTGATCCAGCCCCCCCTCAGCATATGTCCGGCTCTGGCATTGGGGCGGGGCAACTTTGGGAGCAGCCCCAGCCCTGCTCCTGCTCCCGGCTGGGCACCCAGCTGCTGGGACACAGGTGTGTCCTGATGCCACCGTCTACTCCTTTGAGAAGGGGAGGACAGAGTGCATCAGGGAGTTTGGTGTGGCTTACATGCGGCAAGGAGAAGGTGCAGCCCCAAACTGGCTTTCACTTCTAGAACCTTTTGCTATTGCGGGAGCAGCTGCTGGAGCTTTTCAACCGAGCTGCAAGAGTGAAAAGTGTGATGGCATGTCTATCTGAGAAGGAAGGTTCGGTGCCGCAGCCTGTTGTGCACAATTTATATGCTGATAAGAGAAGGGGGTGCTTTTGCAACGTTTTCCTTCCTGACACTTCTGTCTCTGTGAGCTTTAGCTGCTTGGACTCAGGGGTACCGAAGGTATGTGAAAGTGACTGGGATGCGAGAATCATGTTGCACAGGGAACAGGGAAGGTCAGCAAATGTTTCCTGTCCTGGCACATCTCTCAGTCTGAACTGCAGCTGCAGATGCTTCACTTCCGCCAAGGACTCTGCCACCTTGAGAGAAGGATGCGCTCTATGGAGTTGAGAAAGAAAGTGCGTCTCACTAGCTTCTTTCCTCTACTTCATAGACAGCAAAGGGGCTATGAAAGGCAGCACTGGCTTTTTGTTCTAGGACTTCTTCTTTACAAGCAGCTGCTGGATGTTTGGAAGGGGGTTTGGGATATGCAAAAATGAGAGGCTAAGATGGTAAGAGGGTAAGATGGAAGTCATCTGGCAAAAGCAGAGCTCACAAAAGGGCCAGCTGAGAAAGCTCTTGCTGCCTACAACTTCAACTGCACCCCTCAAAGCAGCAGCACACACGCTGCTCTCGGCACTTTCCTTCTCAGCTCTACGCACCATCCTAAGCCTTGCCTCTCCCACACTCAGGATCCAAAGACAACGGCACCAGGGACTGCTCACACACTAAAGGCACCAGGACAAAAGGCTCACCAGCTTGGCCTTTGCATTCCCGCTGACAGCTCCACAGCTTGAACCCAGAGAACTGCCTGCTGCCAACAGCCTTTCCAATCACTCTGAGCACCTCATGACAAGGAGTGTGGGGAATGAATCTCCAGCAGCCTCCTGCCCCAGGCTGTCCCCCGGGAGCAGCCCTGCTCCAGGCCGTGACTGCCACCTGCACAGCCAAAGGACCCAGAGCCGGTGTTACACACCACGGCTGTGCCTGGCACAGAGACACCAGTGGCCACACAAGTGGCCATGGCACTGTCCACACACAGTCCCTGCTGCTGCTCCCCCAGCCGCTGGCACCAACTCCCAGCCACCCACTCCTAAAGCCACGGGGCCCACTGGGACACTGCGGGGGCTCGTGGAAGCCAGCGGCCATTGTGACACAGCGGGGCTGCACAGAGCCCACGGTGCTTTGTGACCCGTGGCTCCCAGGAGAGCCTTTGTGATGCTGGGGAACTACAAGGAAGCCTGGCTCCTCTGTGACACCACCACAGAAGCTCAGGGGAGCCCTGGAGACCGTGCTGATGCTATTGAACCTGATGCAACCCTGCCTCCTCTGTGACAACACAGAAGCTCTTGGAGCCCTGGAGACCGTGCTGATGCTATGGAACCTGATGCAACCCTGCCTCCTCTGTGACACCACAGAACCTCTGGGAGCCCTGGAGACCGTGCTGATGCTATGGAACCTGATGCAACCCTGCCTCCACTGTGACACCACAGAAGCTCAGGGAGCCCTGGAGACTGTGGTGATGCTATGGAACCTGATGCAACCCTGCCTCCACTGTGACACCACAGAACCTCTGGGAGCCCTGGAGACCGTGCTGATGCTATGGAACCTGATGCAACCCTGCCTCCACTGTGACACCACAGAAGCTCGGGGAGCTCTGCAGACCGTGGGGATGCTGGCGAAGCTGACGGAACCCTGGGCACCACAGTGACGCTATGGAACCTGGTGGAACCGAGGGGCCACAGTGACACTGTGGGGCCTTTTGGAAGCAACAGGACCCTGGTGGGAAGCCACGGGATGATTAATCCTGCACGAACCTGCTCCAGGTGGGCTCCTCTCTCCCGGCTTCCACAGGTGCTGCTAGGATCCCACTCCGGCACTGGCTTGGCACGGGCTCACGGCTTCCTTTGGCAATGGCTCTGCTCCAGGATGGCATGCTGCAGAGAATGCAGGTAGATTTTGTGCTCACTCCTGGCATGCAGCTGGACAATAAAGCCTGATCCAGCCCCCCCTCAGCATATGTCCGGCTCTGGCATTGGGGCGGGGCAACTTTGGGAGCAGCCCCAGCCCTGCTCCTGCTCCCGGCTGGGCACCCAGCTGCTGGGACACAGGTGTGTCCTGATGCCACCGTCTACTCCTTTGAGAAGGGGAGGACAGAGTGCATCAGGGAGTTTGGTGTGGCTTACATGCGGCAAGGAGAAGGTGCAGCCCCAAACTGGCTTTCACTTCTAGAACCTTTTGCTATTGCGGGAGCAGCTGCTGGAGCTTTTCAACCGAGCTGCAAGAGTGAAAAGTGTGATGGCATGTCTATCTGAGAAGGAAGGTTCGGTGCCGCAGCCTGTTGTGCACAATTTATATGCTGATAAGAGAAGGGGGTGCTTTTGCAACGTTTTCCTTCCTGACACTTCTGTCTCTGTGAGCTTTAGCTGCTTGGACTCAGGGATACCGAAGGTATGTGAAAGTGACTGGGATGCGAGAATCATGTTGCACAGGGAACAGGGAAGGTCAGCAAATGTTTCCTGTCCTGGCACATCTCTCAGTCTGAACTGCAGCTGCAGATGCTTCACTTCCGCCAAGGACTCTGCCACCTTGAGAGAAGGATGCGCTCTATGGAGTTGAGAAAGAAAGTGCGTCTCACTAGCTTCTTTCCTCTACTTCATAGACAGCAAAGGGGCTATGAAAGGCAGCACTGGCTTTTTGTTCTAGGACTTCTTCTTTACAAGCAGCTGCTGGATGTTTGGAAGGGGGTTTGGGATATGCAAAAATGAGAGGCTAAGATGGTAAGAGGGTAAGATGGAAGTCATCTGGCAAAAGCAGAGCTCACAAAAGGGCCAGCTGAGAAAGCTCTTGCTGCCTACAACTTCAACTGCACCCCTCAAAGCAGCAGCACACACGCTGCTCTCGGCACTTTCCTTCTCAGCTCTACGCACCATCCTAAGCCTTGCCTCTCCCACACTCAGGATCCAAAGACAACGGCACCAGGGACTGCTCACACACTAAAGGCACCAGGACAAAAGGCTCACCAGCTTGGCCTTTGCATTCCCGCTGACAGCTCCACAGCTTGAACCCAGAGAACTGCCTGCTGCCAACAGCCTTTCCAATCACTCTGAGCACCTCATGACAAGGAGTGTGGGGAATGAATCTCCAGCAGCCTCCTGCCCCAGGCTGTCCCCCGGGAGCAGCCCTGCTCCAGGCCGTGACTGCCACCTGCACAGCCAAAGGACCCAGAGCCGGTGTTACACACCACGGCTGTGCCTGGCACAGAGACACCAGTGGCCACACAAGTGGCCATGGCACTGTCCACACACAGTCCCTGCTGCTGCTCCCCCAGCCGCTGGCACCAACTCCCAGCCACCCACTCCTAAAGCCACGGGGCCCACTGGGACACTGCGGGGGCTCGTGGAAGCCAGCGGCCATTGTGACACAGCGGGGCTGCACAGAGCCCACGGTGCTTTGTGACCCGTGGCTCCCAGGAGAGCCTTTGTGATGCTGGGGAACTACAAGGAAGCCTGGCTCCTCTGTGACACCACCACAGAAGCTCAGGGGAGCCCTGGAGACCGTGCTGATGCTATTGAACCTGATGCAACCCTGCCTCCTCTGTGACACCACAGAAGCTCTTGGAGCCCTGGAGACCGTGCTGATGCTATGGAACCTGATGCAACCCTGCCTCCACTGTGACACCACAGAAGCTCAGGGAGCCCTGGAGACTGTGGTGATGCTATGGAACCTGATGCAACCCTGCCTCCACTGTGACACCACAGAACCTCTGGGAGCCCTGGAGACCGTGCTGATGCTATGGAACCTGATGCAACCCTGCCTCCACTGTGACACCACAGAAGCTCGGGGAGCTCTGCAGACCGTGGGGATGCTGGCGAAGCTGACGGAACCCTGGGCACCACAGTGACGCTATGGAACCTGGTGGAACCGAGGGGCCACAGTGACACTGTGGGGCCTTTTGGAAGCAACAGGACCCTGGTGGGAAGCCACGGGATGATTAATCCTGCACGAACCTGCTCCAGGTGGGCTCCTCTCTCCCGGCTTCCACAGGTGCTGCTAGGATCCCACTCCGGCACTGGCTTGGCACGGGCTCACGGCTTCCTTTGGCAATGGCTCTGCTCCAGGATGGCATGCTGCAGAGAATGCAGGTAGATTTTGTGCTCACTCCTGGCATGCAGCTGGACAATAAAGCCTGATCCAGCCCCCCCTCAGCATATGTCCGGCTCTGGCATTGGGGCGGGGCAACTTTGGGAGCAGCCCCAGCCCTGCTCCTGCTCCCGGCTGGGCACCCAGCTGCTGGGACACAGGTGTGTCCTGATGCCACCGTCTACTCCTTTGAGAAGGGGAGGACAGAGTGCATCAGGGAGTTTGGTGTGGCTTACATGCGGCAAGGAGAAGGTGCAGCCCCAAACTGGCTTTCACTTCTAGAACCTTTTGCTATTGCGGGAGCAGCTGCTGGAGCTTTTCAACCGAGCTGCAAGAGTGAAAAGTGTGATGGCATGTCTATCTGAGAAGGAAGGTTCGGTGCCGCAGCCTGTTGTGCACAATTTATATGCTGATAAGAGAAGGGGGTGCTTTTGGAACGTTTTCCTTCCTGACACTTCTGTCTCTGTGAGCTTTAGCTGCTTGGACTCAGGGATACCGAAGGTATGTGAAAGTGACTGGGATGCGAGAATCATGTTGCACAGGGAACAGGGAAGGTCAGCAAATGTTTCCTGTCCTGGCACATCTCTCAGTCTGAACTGCAGCTGCAGATGCTTCACTTCCGCCAAGGACTCTGCCACCTTGAGAGAAGGATGCGCTCTATGGAGTTGAGAAAGAAAGTGCGTCTCACTAGCTTCTTTCCTCTACTTCATAGACAGCAAAGGGGCTATGAAAGGCAGCACTGGCTTTTTGTTCTAGGACTTCTTCTTTACAAGCAGCTGCTGGATGTTTGGAAGGGGGTTTGGGATATGCAAAAATGAGAGGCTAAGATGGTAAGAGGGTAAGATGGAAGTCATCTGGCAAAAGCAGAGCTCACAAAAGGGCCAGCTGAGAAAGCTCTTGCTGCCTACAACTTCAACTGCACCCCTCAAAGCAGCAGCACACACGCTGCTCTCGGCACTTTCCTTCTCAGCTCTACGCACCATCCTAAGCCTTGCCTCTCCCACACTCAGGATCCAAAGACAACGGCACCAGGGACTGCTCACACACTAAAGGCACCAGGACAAAAGGCTCACCAGCTTGGCCTTTGCATTCCCGCTGACAGCTCCACAGCTTGAACCCAGAGAACTGCCTGCTGCCAACAGCCTTTCCAATCACTCTGAGCACCTCATGACAAGGAGTGTGGGGAATGAATCTCCAGCAGCCTCCTGCCCCAGGCTGTCCCCCGGGAGCAGCCCTGCTCCAGGCCGTGACTGCCACCTGCACAGCCAAAGGACCCAGAGCCGGTGTTACACACCACGGCTGTGCCTGGCACAGAGACACCAGTGGCCACACAAGTGGCCATGGCACTGTCCACACACAGTCCCTGCTGCTGCTCCCCCAGCCGCTGGCACCAACTCCCAGCCACCCACTCCTAAAGCCACGGGGCCCACTGGGACACTGCGGGGGCTCGTGGAAGCCAGCGGCCATTGTGACACAGCGGGGCTGCACAGAGCCCACGGTGCTTTGTGACCCGTGGCTCCCAGGAGAGCCTTTGTGATGCTGGGGAACTACAAGGAAGCCTGGCTCCTCTGTGACACCACCACAGAAGCTCAGGGGAGCCCTGGAGACCGTGCTGATGCTATTGAACCTGATGCAACCCTGCCTCCTCTGTGACAACACAGAAGCTCTTGGAGCCCTGGAGACCGTGCTGATGCTATGGAACCTGATGCAACCCTGCCTCCTCTGTGACACCACAGAACCTCTGGGAGCCCTGGAGACCGTGCTGATGCTATGGAACCTGATGCAACCCTGCCTCCACTGTGACACCACAGAAGCTCAGGGAGCCCTGGAGACTGTGGTGATGCTATGGAACCTGATGCAACCCTGCCTCCACTGTGACACCACAGAACCTCTGGGAGCCCTGGAGACCGTGCTGATGCTATGGAACCTGATGCAACCCTGCCTCCACTGTGACACCACAGAAGCTCGGGGAGCTCTGCAGACCGTGGGGATGCTGGCGAAGCTGACGGAACCCTGGGCACCACAGTGACGCTATGGAACCTGGTGGAACCGAGGGGCCACAGTGACACTGTGGGGCCTTTTGGAAGCAACAGGACCCTGGTGGGAAGCCACGGGATGATTAATCCTGCACGAACCTGCTCCAGGTGGGCTCCTCTCTCCCGGCTTCCACAGGTGCTGCTAGGATCCCACTCCGGCACTGGCTTGGCACGGGCTCACGGCTTCCTTTGGCAATGGCTCTGCTCCAGGATGGCATGCTGCAGAGAATGCAGGTAGATTTTGTGCTCACTCCTGGCATGCAGCTGGACAATAAAGCCTGATCCAGCCCCCCCTCAGCATATGTCCGGCTCTGGCATTGGGGCGGGGCAACTTTGGGAGCAGCCCCAGCCCTGCTCCTGCTCCCGGCTGGGCACCCAGCTGCTGGGACACAGGTGTGTCCTGATGCCACCGTCTACTCCTTTGAGAAGGGGAGGACAGAGTGCATCAGGGAGTTTGGTGTGGCTTACATGCGGCAAGGAGAAGGTGCAGCCCCAAACTGGCTTTCACTTCTAGAACCTTTTGCTATTGCGGGAGCAGCTGCTGGAGCTTTTCAACCGAGCTGCAAGAGTGAAAAGTGTGATGGCATGTCTATCTGAGAAGGAAGGTTCGGTGCCGCAGCCTGTTGTGCACAATTTATATGCTGATAAGAGAAGGGGGTGCTTTTGCAACGTTTTCCTTCCTGACACTTCTGTCTCTGTGAGCTTTAGCTGCTTGGACTCAGGGATACCGAAGGTATGTGAAAGTGACTGGGATGCGAGAATCATGTTGCACAGGGAACAGGGAAGGTCAGCAAATGTTTCCTGTCCTGGCACATCTCTCAGTCTGAACTGCAGCTGCAGATGCTTCACTTCCGCCAAGGACTCTGCCACCTTGAGAGAAGGATGCGCTCTATGGAGTTGAGAAAGAAAGTGCGTCTCACTAGCTTCTTTCCTCTACTTCATAGACAGCAAAGGGGCTATGAAAGGCAGCACTGGCTTTTTGTTCTAGGACTTCTTCTTTACAAGCAGCTGCTGGATGTTTGGAAGGGGGTTTGGGATATGCAAAAATGAGAGGCTAAGATGGTAAGAGGGTAAGATGGAAGTCATCTGGCAAAAGCAGAGCTCACAAAAGGGCCAGCTGAGAAAGCTCTTGCTGCCTACAACTTCAACTGCACCCCTCAAAGCAGCAGCACACACGCTGCTCTCGGCACTTTCCTTCTCAGCTCTACGCACCATCCTAAGCCTTGCCTCTCCCACACTCAGGATCCAAAGACAACGGCACCAGGGACTGCTCACACACTAAAGGCACCAGGACAAAAGGCTCACCAGCTTGGCCTTTGCATTCCCGCTGACAGCTCCACAGCTTGAACCCAGAGAACTGCCTGCTGCCAACAGCCTTTCCAATCACTCTGAGCACCTCATGACAAGGAGTGTGGGGAATGAATCTCCAGCAGCCTCCTGCCCCAGGCTGTCCCCCGGGAGCAGCCCTGCTCCAGGCCGTGACTGCCACCTGCACAGCCAAAGGACCCAGAGCCGGTGTTACACACCACGGCTGTGCCTGGCACAGAGACACCAGTGGCCACACAAGTGGCCATGGCACTGTCCACACACAGTCCCTGCTGCTGCTCCCCCAGCCGCTGGCACCAACTCCCAGCCACCCACTCCTAAAGCCACGGGGCCCACTGGGACACTGCGGGGGCTCGTGGAAGCCAGCGGCCATTGTGACACAGCGGGGCTGCACAGAGCCCACGGTGCTTTGTGACCCGTGGCTCCCAGGAGAGCCTTTGTGATGCTGGGGAACTACAAGGAAGCCTGGCTCCTCTGTGACACCACCACAGAAGCTCAGGGGAGCCCTGGAGACCGTGCTGATGCTATTGAACCTGATGCAACCCTGCCTCCTCTGTGACACCACAGAAGCTCTTGGAGCCCTGGAGACCGTGCTGATGCTATGGAACCTGATGCAACCCTGCCTCCACTGTGACACCACAGAAGCTCAGGGAGCCCTGGAGACTGTGGTGATGCTATGGAACCTGATGCAACCCTGCCTCCACTGTGACACCACAGAACCTCTGGGAGCCCTGGAGACCGTGCTGATGCTATGGAACCTGATGCAACCCTGCCTCCACTGTGACACCACAGAAGCTCGGGGAGCTCTGCAGACCGTGGGGATGCTGGCGAAGCTGACGGAACCCTGGGCACCACAGTGACGCTATGGAACCTGGTGGAACCGAGGGGCCACAGTGACACTGTGGGGCCTTTTGGAAGCAACAGGACCCTGGTGGGAAGCCACGGGATGATTAATCCTGCACGAACCTGCTCCAGGTGGGCTCCTCTCTCCCGGCTTCCACAGGTGCTGCTAGGATCCCACTCCGGCACTGGCTTGGCACGGGCTCACGGCTTCCTTTGGCAATGGCTCTGCTCCAGGATGGCATGCTGCAGAGAATGCAGGTAGATTTTGTGCTCACTCCTGGCATGCAGCTGGACAATAAAGCCTGATCCAGCCCCCCCTCAGCATATGTCCGGCTCTGGCATTGGGGCGGGGCAACTTTGGGAGCAGCCCCAGCCCTGCTCCTGCTCCCGGCTGGGCACCCAGCTGCTGGGACACAGGTGTGTCCTGATGCCACCGTCTACTCCTTTGAGAAGGGGAGGACAGAGTGCATCAGGGAGTTTGGTGTGGCTTACATGCGGCAAGGAGAAGGTGCAGCCCCAAACTGGCTTTCACTTCTAGAACCTTTTGCTATTGCGGGAGCAGCTGCTGGAGCTTTTCAACCGAGCTGCAAGAGTGAAAAGTGTGATGGCATGTCTATCTGAGAAGGAAGGTTCGGTGCCGCAGCCTGTTGTGCACAATTTATATGCTGATAAGAGAAGGGGGTGCTTTTGGAACGTTTTCCTTCCTGACACTTCTGTCTCTGTGAGCTTTAGCTGCTTGGACTCAGGGATACCGAAGGTATGTGAAAGTGACTGGGATGCGAGAATCATGTTGCACAGGGAACAGGGAAGGTCAGCAAATGTTTCCTGTCCTGGCACATCTCTCAGTCTGAACTGCAGCTGCAGATGCTTCACTTCCGCCAAGGACTCTGCCACCTTGAGAGAAGGATGCGCTCTATGGAGTTGAGAAAGAAAGTGCGTCTCACTAGCTTCTTTCCTCTACTTCATAGACAGCAAAGGGGCTATGAAAGGCAGCACTGGCTTTTTGTTCTAGGACTTCTTCTTTACAAGCAGCTGCTGGATGTTTGGAAGGGGGTTTGGGATATGCAAAAATGAGAGGCTAAGATGGTAAGAGGGTAAGATGGAAGTCATCTGGCAAAAGCAGAGCTCACAAAAGGGCCAGCTGAGAAAGCTCTTGCTGCCTACAACTTCAACTGCACCCCTCAAAGCAGCAGCACACACGCTGCTCTCGGCACTTTCCTTCTCAGCTCTACGCACCATCCTAAGCCTTGCCTCTCCCACACTCAGGATCCAAAGACAACGGCACCAGGGACTGCTCACACACTAAAGGCACCAGGACAAAAGGCTCACCAGCTTGGCCTTTGCATTCCCGCTGACAGCTCCACAGCTTGAACCCAGAGAACTGCCTGCTGCCAACAGCCTTTCCAATCACTCTGAGCACCTCATGACAAGGAGTGTGGGGAATGAATCTCCAGCAGCCTCCTGCCCCAGGCTGTCCCCCGGGAGCAGCCCTGCTCCAGGCCGTGACTGCCACCTGCACAGCCAAAGGACCCAGAGCCGGTGTTACACACCACGGCTGTGCCTGGCACAGAGACACCAGTGGCCACACAAGTGGCCATGGCACTGTCCACACACAGTCCCTGCTGCTGCTCCCCCAGCCGCTGGCACCAACTCCCAGCCACCCACTCCTAAAGCCACGGGGCCCACTGGGACACTGCGGGGGCTCGTGGAAGCCAGCGGCCATTGTGACACAGCGGGGCTGCACAGAGCCCACGGTGCTTTGTGACCCGTGGCTCCCAGGAGAGCCTTTGTGATGCTGGGGAACTACAAGGAAGCCTGGCTCCTCTGTGACACCACCACAGAAGCTCAGGGGAGCCCTGGAGACCGTGCTGATGCTATTGAACCTGATGCAACCCTGCCTCCTCTGTGACACCACAGAACCTCTGGGAGCCCTGGAGACCGTGCTGATGCTATGGAACCTGATGCAACCCTGCCTCCACTGTGACACCACAGAAGCTCAGGGAGCCCTGGAGACTGTGGTGATGCTATGGAACCTGATGCAACCCTGCCTCCACTGTGACACCACAGAACCTCTGGGAGCCCTGGAGACCGTGCTGATGCTATGGAACCTGATGCAACCCTGCCTCCACTGTGACACCACAGAAGCTCGGGGAGCTCTGCAGACCGTGGGGATGCTGGCGAAGCTGACGGAACCCTGGGCACCACAGTGACGCTATGGAACCTGGTGGAACCGAGGGGCCACAGTGACACTGTGGGGCCTTTTGGAAGCAACAGGACCCTGGTGGGAAGCCACGGGATGATTAATCCTGCACGAACCTGCTCCAGGTGGGCTCCTCTCTCCCGGCTTCCACAGGTGCTGCTAGGATCCCACTCCGGCACTGGCTTGGCACGGGCTCACGGCTTCCTTTGGCAATGGCTCTGCTCCAGGATGGCATGCTGCAGAGAATGCAGGTAGATTTTGTGCTCACTCCTGGCATGCAGCTGGACAATAAAGCCTGATCCAGCCCCCCCTCAGCATATGTCCGGCTCTGGCATTGGGGCGGGGCAACTTTGGGAGCAGCCCCAGCCCTGCTCCTGCTCCCGGCTGGGCACCCAGCTGCTGGGACACAGGTGTGTCCTGATGCCACCGTCTACTCCTTTGAGAAGGGGAGGACAGAGTGCATCAGGGAGTTTGGTGTGGCTTACATGCGGCAAGGAGAAGGTGCAGCCCCAAACTGGCTTTCACTTCTAGAACCTTTTGCTATTGCGGGAGCAGCTGCTGGAGCTTTTCAACCGAGCTGCAAGAGTGAAAAGTGTGATGGCATGTCTATCTGAGAAGGAAGGTTCGGTGCCGCAGCCTGTTGTGCACAATTTATATGCTGATAAGAGAAGGGGGTGCTTTTGCAACGTTTTCCTTCCTGACACTTCTGTCTCTGTGAGCTTTAGCTGCTTGGACTCAGGGGTACCGAAGGTATGTGAAAGTGACTGGGATGCGAGAATCATGTTGCACAGGGAACAGGGAAGGTCAGCAAATGTTTCCTGTCCTGGCACATCTCTCAGTCTGAACTGCAGCTGCAGATGCTTCACTTCCGCCAAGGACTCTGCCACCTTGAGAGAAGGATGCGCTCTATGGAGTTGAGAAAGAAAGTGCGTCTCACTAGCTTCTTTCCTCTACTTCATAGACAGCAAAGGGGCTATGAAAGGCAGCACTGGCTTTTTGTTCTAGGACTTCTTCTTTACAAGCAGCTGCTGGATGTTTGGAAGGGGGTTTGGGATATGCAAAAATGAGAGGCTAAGATGGTAAGAGGGTAAGATGGAAGTCATCTGGCAAAAGCAGAGCTCACAAAAGGGCCAGCTGAGAAAGCTCTTGCTGCCTACAACTTCAACTGCACCCCTCAAAGCAGCAGCACACATGCTGCTCTCGGCACTTTCCTTCTCAGCTCTACGCACCATCCTAAGCCTTGCCTCTCCCACACTCAGGATCCAAAGACAACGGCACCAGGGACTGCTCACACACTAAAGGCACCAGGACAAAAGGCTCACCAGCTTGGCCTTTGCATTCCCGCTGACAGCTCCACAGCTTGAACCCAGAGAACTGCCTGCTGCCAACAGCCTTTCCAATCACTCTGAGCACCTCATGACAAGGAGTGTGGGGAATGAATCTCCAGCAGCCTCCTGCCCCAGGCTGTCCCCCGGGAGCAGCCCTGCTCCAGGCCGTGACTGCCACCTGCACAGCCAAAGGACCCAGAGCCGGTGTTACACACCACGGCTGTGCCTGGCACAGAGACACCAGTGGCCACACAAGTGGCCATGGCACTGTCCACACACAGTCCCTGCTGCTGCTCCCCCAGCCGCTGGCACCAACTCCCAGCCACCCACTCCTAAAGCCACGGGGCCCACTGGGACACTGCGGGGGCTCGTGGAAGCCAGCGGCCATTGTGACACAGCGGGGCTGCACAGAGCCCACGGTGCTTTGTGACCCGTGGCTCCCAGGAGAGCCTTTGTGATGCTGGGGAACTACAAGGAAGCCTGCCTCCTCTGTGACACCACCACAGAAGCTCAGGGGAGCCCTGGAGACCGTGCTGATGCTATTGAACCTGATGCAACCCTGCCTCCTCTGTGACACCACAGAAGCTCTTGGAGCCCTGGAGACCGTGGTGATGCTATGGAACCTGATGCAACCCTGCCTCCTCTGTGACACCACAGAACCTCTGGGAGCCCTGGAGACCGTGCTGATGCTATGGAACCTGATGCAACCCTGCCTCCACTGTGACACCACAGAAGCTCAGGGAGCCCTGGAGACTGTGGTGATGCTATGGAACCTGATGCAACCCTGCCTCCACTGTGACACCACAGAACCTCTGGGAGCCCTGGAGACCGTGCTGATGCTATGGAACCTGATGCAACCCTGCCTCCACTGTGACACCACAGAAGCTCGGGGAGCTCTGCAGACCGTGGGGATGCTGGCGAAGCTGACGGAACCCTGGGCACCACAGTGACGCTATGGAACCTGGTGGAACCGAGGGGCCACAGTGACACTGTGGGGCCTTTTGGAAGCAACAGGACCCTGGTGGGAAGCCACGGGATGATTAATCCTGCACGAACCTGCTCCAGGTGGGCTCCTCTCTCCCGGCTTCCACAGGTGCTGCTAGGATCCCACTCCGGCACTGGCTTGGCACGGGCTCACGGCTTCCTTTGGCAATGGCTCTGCTCCAGGATGGCATGCTGCAGAGAATGCAGGTAGATTTTGTGCTCACTCCTGGCATGCAGCTGGACAATAAAGCCTGATCCAGCCCCCCCTCAGCATATGTCCGGCTCTGGCATTGGGGCGGGGCAACTTTGGGAGCAGCCCCAGCCCTGCTCCTGCTCCCGGCTGGGCACCCAGCTGCTGGGACACAGGTGTGTCCTGATGCCACCGTCTACTCCTTTGAGAAGGGGAGGACAGAGTGCATCAGGGAGTTTGGTGTGGCTTACATGCGGCAAGGAGAAGGTGCAGCCCCAAACTGGCTTTCACTTCTAGAACCTTTTGCTATTGCGGGAGCAGCTGCTGGAGCTTTTCAACCGAGCTGCAAGAGTGAAAAGTGTGATGGCATGTCTATCTGAGAAGGAAGGTTCGGTGCCGCAGCCTGTTGTGCACAATTTATATGCTGATAAGAGAAGGGGGTGCTTTTGCAACGTTTTCCTTCCTGACACTTCTGTCTCTGTGAGCTTTAGCTGCTTGGACTCAGGGATACCGAAGGTATGTGAAAGTGACTGGGATGCGAGAATCATGTTGCACAGGGAACAGGGAAGGTCAGCAAATGTTTCCTGTCCTGGCACATCTCTCAGTCTGAACTGCAGCTGCAGATGCTTCACTTCCGCCAAGGACTCTGCCACCTTGAGAGAAGGATGCGCTCTATGGAGTTGAGAAAGAAAGTGCGTCTCACTAGCTTCTTTCCTCTACTTCATAGACAGCAAAGGGGCTATGAAAGGCAGCACTGGCTTTTTGTTCTAGGACTTCTTCTTTACAAGCAGCTGCTGGATGTTTGGAAGGGGGTTTGGGATATGCAAAAATGAGAGGCTAAGATGGTAAGAGGGTAAGATGGAAGTCATCTGGCAAAAGCAGAGCTCACAAAAGGGCCAGCTGAGAAAGCTCTTGCTGCCTACAACTTCAACTGCACCCCTCAAAGCAGCAGCACACACGCTGCTCTCGGCACTTTCCTTCTCAGCTCTACGCACCATCCTAAGCCTTGCCTCTCCCACACTCAGGATCCAAAGACAACGGCACCAGGGACTGCTCACACACTAAAGGCACCAGGACAAAAGGCTCACCAGCTTGGCCTTTGCATTCCCGCTGACAGCTCCACAGCTTGAACCCAGAGAACTGCCTGCTGCCAACAGCCTTTCCAATCACTCTGAGCACCTCATGACAAGGAGTGTGGGGAATGAATCTCCAGCAGCCTCCTGCCCCAGGCTGTCCCCCGGGAGCAGCCCTGCTCCAGGCCGTGACTGCCACCTGCACAGCCAAAGGACCCAGAGCCGGTGTTACACACCACGGCTGTGCCTGGCACAGAGACACCAGTGGCCACACAAGTGGCCATGGCACTGTCCACACACAGTCCCTGCTGCTGCTCCCCCAGCCGCTGGCACCAACTCCCAGCCACCCACTCCTAAAGCCACGGGGCCCACTGGGACACTGCGGGGGCTCGTGGAAGCCAGCGGCCATTGTGACACAGCGGGGCTGCACAGAGCCCACGGTGCTTTGTGACCCGTGGCTCCCAGGAGAGCCTTTGTGATGCTGGGGAACTACAAGGAAGCCTGGCTCCTCTGTGACACCACCACAGAAGCTCAGGGGAGCCCTGGAGACCGTGCTGATGCTATTGAACCTGATGCAACCCTGCCTCCTCTGTGACACCACAGAAGCTCTTGGAGCCCTGGAGACTGTGGTGATGCTATGGAACCTGATGCAACCCTGCCTCCTCTGTGACACCACAGAACCTCTGGGAGCCCTGGAGACCGTGCTGATGCTATGGAACCTGATGCAACCCTGCCTCCACTGTGACACCACAGAAGCTCAGGGAGCCCTGGAGACTGTGGTGATGCTATGGAACCTGATGCAACCCTGCCTCCACTGTGACACCACAGAACCTCTGGGAGCCCTGGAGACCGTGCTGATGCTATGGAACCTGATGCAACCCTGCCTCCACTGTGACACCACAGAAGCTCGGGGAGCTCTGCAGACCGTGGGGATGCTGGCGAAGCTGATGGAACCCTGGGCACCACAGTGACGCTATGGAACCTGGTGGAACCGAGGGGCCACAGTGACACTGTGGGGCCTTTTGGAAGCAACAGGACCCTGGTGGGAAGCCACGGGATGATTAATCCTGCACGAACCTGCTCCAGGTGGGCTCCTCTCTCCCGGCTTCCACAGGTGCTGCTAGGATCCCACTCCGGCACTGGCTTGGCACGGGCTCACGGCTTCCTTTGGCAATGGCTCTGCTCCAGGATGGCATGCTGCAGAGAATGCAGGTAGATTTTGTGCTCACTCCTGGCATGCAGCTGGACAATAAAGCCTGATCCAGCCCCCCCTCAGCATATGTCCGGCTCTGGCATTGGGGCGGGGCAACTTTGGGAGCAGCCCCAGCCCTGCTCCTGCTCCCGGCTGGGCACCCAGCTGCTGGGACACAGGTGTGTCCTGATGCCACCGTCTACTCCTTTGAGAAGGGGAGGACAGAGTGCATCAGGGAGTTTGGTGTGGCTTACATGCGGCAAGGAGAAGGTGCAGCCCCAAACTGGCTTTCACTTCTAGAACCTTTTGCTATTGCGGGAGCAGCTGCTGGAGCTTTTCAACCGAGCTGCAAGAGTGAAAAGTGTGATGGCATGTCTATCTGAGAAGGAAGGTTCGGTGCCGCAGCCTGTTGTGCACAATTTATATGCTGATAAGAGAAGGGGGTGCTTTTGGAACGTTTTCCTTCCTGACACTTCTGTCTCTGTGAGCTTTAGCTGCTTGGACTCAGGGATACCGAAGGTATGTGAAAGTGACTGGGATGCGAGAATCATGTTGCACAGGGAACAGGGAAGGTCAGCAAATGTTTCCTGTCCTGGCACATCTCTCAGTCTGAACTGCAGCTGCAGATGCTTCACTTCCGCCAAGGACTCTGCCACCTTGAGAGAAGGATGCGCTCTATGGAGTTGAGAAAGAAAGTGTGTCTCACTAGCTTCTTTCCTCTACTTCATAGACAGCAAAGGGGCTATGAAAGGCAGCACTGGCTTTTTGTTCTAGGACTTCTTCTTTACAAGCAGCTGCTGGATGTTTGGAAGGGGGTTTGGGATATGCAAAAATGAGAGGCTAAGATGGTAAGAGGGTAAGATGGAAGTCATCTGGCAAAAGCAGAGCTCACAAAAGGGCCAGCTGAGAAAGCTCTTGCTGCCTACAACTTCAACTGCACCCCTCAAAGCAGCAGCACACACGCTGCTCTCGGCACTTTCCTTCTCAGCTCTACGCACCATCCTAAGCCTTGCCTCTCCCACACTCAGGATCCAAAGACAACGGCACCAGGGACTGCTCACACACTAAAGGCACCAGGAAAAAAGGCTCACCAGCTTGGCCTTTGCATTCCCGCTGACAGCTCCACAGCTTGAACCCAGAGAACTGCCTGCTGCCAACAGCCTTTCCAATCACTCTGAGCACCTCATGACAAGGAGTGTGGGGAATGAATCTCCAGCAGCCTCCTGCCCCAGGCTGTCCCCCGGGAGCAGCCCTGCTCCAGGCCGTGACTGCCACCTGCACAGCCAAAGGACCCAGAGCCGGTGTTACACACCACGGCTGTGCCTGACACAGAGACACCAGTGGCCACACAAGTGGCCATGGCACTGTCCACACACAGTCCCTGCTGCTGCTCCCCCAGCCGCTGGCACCAACTCCCAGCCACCCACTCCTAAAGCCACGGGGCCCACTGGGACACTGCGGGGGCTCGTGGAAGCCAGCGGCCATTGTGACACAGCGGGGCTGCACAGAGCCCACGGTGCTTTGTGACCCGTGGCTCCCAGGAGAGCCTTTGTGATGCTGGGGAACTACAAGGAAGCCTGGCTCCTCTGTGACACCACCACAGAAGCTCAGGGGAGCCCTGGAGACCGTGCTGATGCTATTGAACCTGATGCAACCCTGCCTCCTCTGTGACACCACAGAAGCTCTTGGAACCCTGGAGACCGTGGTGATGCTATGGAACCTGATGCAACCCTGCCTCCTCTGTGACACCACAGAACCTCTGGGAGCCCTGGAGACCGTGCTGATGCTATGGAACCTGATGCAACCCTGCCTCCACTGTGACACCACAGAAGCTCGGGGAGCTCTGCAGACCGTGGGGATGCTGGCGAAGCTGACGGAACCCTGGGCACCACAGTGACGCTATGGAACCTGGTGGAACCGAGGGGCCACAGTGACACTGTGGGGCCTTTTGGAAGCAACAGGACCCTGGTGGGAAGCCACGGGATGATTAATCCTGCACGAACCTGCTCCAGGTGGGCTCCTCTCTCCCGGCTTCCACAGGTGCTGCTAGGATCCCACTCCGGCACTGGCTTGGCACGGGCTGACGGCTTCCTTTGGCAATGGCTCTGCTCCAGGATGGCATGCTGCAGAGAATGCAGGTAGATTTTGTGCTCACTCCTGGCATGCAGCTGGACAATAAAGCCTGATCCAGCCCCCCCTCAGCATATGTCCGGCTCTGGCATTGGGGCGGGGCAACTTTGGGAGCAGCCCCAGCCCTGCTCCTGCTCCCGGCTGGGCACCCAGCTGCTGGGACACAGGTGTGTCCTGATGCCACCGTCTACTCCTTTGAGAAGGGGAGGACAGAGTGCATCAGGGAGTTTGGTGTGGCTTACATGCGGCAAGGAGAAGGTGCAGCCCCAAACTGGCTTTCACTTCTAGAACCTTTTGCTATTGCGGGAGCAGCTGCTGGAGCTTTTCAACCGAGCTGCAAGAGTGAAAAGTGTGATGGCATGTCTATCTGAGAAGGAAGGTTCGGTGCCGCAGCCTGTTGTGCACAATTTATATGCTGATAAGAGAAGGGGGTGCTTTTGCAACGTTTTCCTTCCTGACACTTCTGTCTCTGTGAGCTTTAGCTGCTTGGACTCAGGGATACCGAAGGTATGTGAAAGTGACTGGGATGCGAGAATCATGTTGCACAGGGAACAGGGAAGGTCAGCAAATGTTTCCTGTCCTGGCACATCTCTCAGTCTGAACTGCAGCTGCAGATGCTTCACTTCCGCCAAGGACTCTGCCACCTTGAGAGAAGGATGCGCTCTATGGAGTTGAGAAAGAAAGTGCGTCTCACTAGCTTCTTTCCTCTACTTCATAGACAGCAAAGGGGCTATGAAAGGCAGCACTGGCTTTTTGTTCTAGGACTTCTTCTTTACAAGCAGCTGCTGGATGTTTGGAAGGGGGTTTGGGATATGCAAAAATGAGAGGCTAAGATGGTAAGAGGGTAAGATGGAAGTCATCTGGCAAAAGCAGAGCTCACAAAAGGGCCAGCTGAGAAAGCTCTTGCTGCCTACAACTTCAACTGCACCCCTCAAAGCAGCAGCACACATGCTGCTCTCGGCACTTTCCTTCTCAGCTCTACGCACCATCCTAAGCCTTGCCTCTCCCACACTCAGGATCCAAAGACAACGGCACCAGGGACTGCTCACACACTAAAGGCACCAGGACAAAAGGCTCACCAGCTTGGCCTTTGCATTCCCGCTGACAGCTCCACAGCTTGAACCCAGAGAACTGCCTGCTGCCAACAGCCTTTCCAATCACTCTGAGCACCTCATGACAAGGAGTGTGGGGAATGAATCTCCAGCAGCCTCCTGCCCCAGGCTGTCCCCCGGGAGCAGCCCTGCTCCAGGCCGTGACTGCCACCTGCACAGCCAAAGGACCCAGAGCCGGTGTTACACACCACGGCTGTGCCTGGCACAGAGACACCAGTGGCCACACAAGTGGCCATGGCACTGTCCACACACAGTCCCTGCTGCTGCTCCCCCAGCCGCTGGCACCAACTCCCAGCCACCCACTCCTAAAGCCACGGGGCCCACTGGGACACTGCGGGGGCTCGTGGAAGCCAGCGGCCATTGTGACACAGCGGGGCTGCACAGAGCCCACGGTGCTTTGTGACCCGTGGCTCCCAGGAGAGCCTTTGTGATGCTGGGGAACTACAAGGAAGCCTGGCTCCTCTGTGACACCACCACAGAAGCTCAGGGGAGCCCTGGAGACCGTGCTGATGCTATTGAACCTGATGCAACCCTGCCTCCTCTGTGACACCACAGAACCTCTGGGAGCCCTGGAGACCGTGCTGATGCTATGGAACCTGATGCAACCCTGCCTCCACTGTGACACCACAGAAGCTCAGGGAGCCCTGGAGACTGTGGTGATGCTATGGAACCTGATGCAACCCTGCCTCCACTGTGACACCACAGAACCTCTGGGAGCCCTGGAGACCGTGCTGATGCTATGGAACCTGATGCAACCCTGCCTCCACTGTGACACCACAGAAGCTCGGGGAGCTCTGCAGACCGTGGGGATGCTGGCGAAGCTGATGGAACCCTGGGCACCACAGTGACGCTATGGAACCTGGTGGAACCGAGGGGCCACAGTGACACTGTGGGGCCTTTTGGAAGCAACAGGACCCTGGTGGGAAGCCACGGGATGATTAATCCTGCACGAACCTGCTCCAGGTGGGCTCCTCTCTCCCGGCTTCCACAGGTGCTGCTAGGATCCCACTCCGGCACTGGCTTGGCACGGGCTCACGGCTTCCTTTGGCAATGGCTCTGCTCCAGGATGGCATGCTGCAGAGAATGCAGGTAGATTTTGTGCTCACTCCTGGCATGCAGCTGGACAATAAAGCCTGATCCAGCCCCCCCTCAGCATATGTCCGGCTCTGGCATTGGGGCGGGGCAACTTTGGGAGCAGCCCCAGCCCTGCTCCTGCTCCCGGCTGGGCACCCAGCTGCTGGGACACAGGTGTGTCCTGATGCCACCGTCTACTCCTTTGAGAAGGGGAGGACAGAGTGCATCAGGGAGTTTGGTGTGGCTTACATGCGGCAAGGAGAAGGTGCAGCCCCAAACTGGCTTTCACTTCTAGAACCTTTTGCTATTGCGGGAGCAGCTGCTGGAGCTTTTCAACCGAGCTGCAAGAGTGAAAAGTGTGATGGCATGTCTATCTGAGAAGGAAGGTTCGGTGCCGCAGCCTGTTGTGCACAATTTATATGCTGATAAGAGAAGGGGGTGCTTTTGGAACGTTTTCCTTCCTGACACTTCTGTCTCTGTGAGCTTTAGCTGCTTGGACTCAGGGATACCGAAGGTATGTGAAAGTGACTGGGATGCGAGAATCATGTTGCACAGGGAACAGGGAAGGTCAGCAAATGTTTCCTGTCCTGGCACATCTCTCAGTCTGAACTGCAGCTGCAGATGCTTCACTTCCGCCAAGGACTCTGCCACCTTGAGAGAAGGATGCGCTCTATGGAGTTGAGAAAGAAAGTGCGTCTCACTAGCTTCTTTCCTCTACTTCATAGACAGCAAAGGGGCTATGAAAGGCAGCACTGGCTTTTTGTTCTAGGACTTCTTCTTTACAAGCAGCTGCTGGATGTTTGGAAGGGGGTTTGGGATATGCAAAAATGAGAGGCTAAGATGGTAAGAGGGTAAGATGGAAGTCATCTGGCAAAAGCAGAGCTCACAAAAGGGCCAGCTGAGAAAGCTCTTGCTGCCTACAACTTCAACTGCACCCCTCAAAGCAGCAGCACACACGCTGCTCTCGGCACTTTCCTTCTCAGCTCTACGCACCATCCTAAGCCTTGCCTCTCCCACACTCAGGATCCAAAGACAACGGCACCAGGGACTGCTCACACACTAAAGGCACCAGGACAAAAGGCTCACCAGCTTGGCCTTTGCATTCCCGCTGACAGCTCCACAGCTTGAACCCAGAGAACTGCCTGCTGCCAACAGCCTTTCCAATCACTCTGAGCACCTCATGACAAGGAGTGTGGGGAATGAATCTCCAGCAGCCTCCTGCCCCAGGCTGTCCCCCGGGAGCAGCCCTGCTCCAGGCCGTGACTGCCACCTGCACAGCCAAAGGACCCAGAGCCGGTGTTACACACCACGGCTGTGCCTGACACAGAGACACCAGTGGCCACACAAGTGGCCATGGCACTGTCCACACACAGTCCCTGCTGCTGCTCCCCCAGCCGCTGGCACCAACTCCCAGCCACCCACTCCTAAAGCCACGGGGCCCACTGGGACACTGCGGGGGCTCGTGGAAGCCAGCGGCCATTGTGACACAGCGGGGCTGCACAGAGCCCACGGTGCTTTGTGACCCGTGGCTCCCAGGAGAGCCTTTGTGATGCTGGGGAACTACAAGGAAGCCTGGCTCCTCTGTGACACCACCACAGAAGCTCAGGGGAGCCCTGGAGACCGTGCTGATGCTATTGAACCTGATGCAACCCTGCCTCCTCTGTGACACCACAGAAGCTCTTGGAACCCTGGAGACCGTGGTGATGCTATGGAACCTGATGCAACCCTGCCTCCTCTGTGACACCACAGAACCTCTGGGAGCCCTGGAGACCGTGCTGATGCTATGGAACCTGATGCAACCCTGCCTCCACTGTGACACCACAGAAGCTCGGGGAGCTCTGCAGACCGTGGGGATGCTGGCGAAGCTGACGGAACCCTGGGCACCACAGTGACGCTATGGAACCTGGTGGAACCGAGGGGCCACAGTGACACTGTGGGGCCTTTTGGAAGCAACAGGACCCTGGTGGGAAGCCACGGGATGATTAATCCTGCACGAACCTGCTCCAGGTGGGCTCCTCTCTCCCGGCTTCCACAGGTGCTGCTAGGATCCCACTCCGGCACTGGCTTGGCACGGGCTGACGGCTTCCTTTGGCAATGGCTCTGCTCCAGGATGGCATGCTGCAGAGAATGCAGGTAGATTTTGTGCTCACTCCTGGCATGCAGCTGGACAATAAAGCCTGATCCAGCCCCCCCTCAGCATATGTCCGGCTCTGGCATTGGGGCGGGGCAACTTTGGGAGCAGCCCCAGCCCTGCTCCTGCTCCCGGCTGGGCACCCAGCTGCTGGGACACAGGTGTGTCCTGATGCCACCGTCTACTCCTTTGAGAAGGGGAGGACAGAGTGCATCAGGGAGTTTGGTGTGGCTTACATGCGGCAAGGAGAAGGTGCAGCCCCAAACTGGCTTTCACTTCTAGAACCTTTTGCTATTGCGGGAGCAGCTGCTGGAGCTTTTCAACCGAGCTGCAAGAGTGAAAAGTGTGATGGCATGTCTATCTGAGAAGGAAGGTTCGGTGCCGCAGCCTGTTGTGCACAATTTATATGCTGATAAGAGAAGGGGGTGCTTTTGCAACGTTTTCCTTCCTGACACTTCTGTCTCTGTGAGCTTTAGCTGCTTGGACTCAGGGGTACCGAAGGTATGTGAAAGTGACTGGGATGCGAGAATCATGTTGCACAGGGAACAGGGAAGGTCAGCAAATGTTTCCTGTCCTGGCACATCTCTCAGTCTGAACTGCAGCTGCAGATGCTTCACTTCCGCCAAGGACTCTGCCACCTTGAGAGAAGGATGCGCTCTATGGAGTTGAGAAAGAAAGTGCGTCTCACTAGCTTCTTTCCTCTACTTCATAGACAGCAAAGGGGCTATGAAAGGCAGCACTGGCTTTTTGTTCTAGGACTTCTTCTTTACAAGCAGCTGCTGGATGTTTGGAAGGGGGTTTGGGATATGCAAAAATGAGAGGCTAAGATGGTAAGAGGGTAAGATGGAAGTCATCTGGCAAAAGCAGAGCTCACAAAAGGGCCAGCTGAGAAAGCTCTTGCTGCCTACAACTTCAACTGCACCCCTCAAAGCAGCAGCACACACGCTGCTCTCGGCACTTTCCTTCTCAGCTCTACGCACCATCCTAAGCCTTGCCTCTCCCACACTCAGGATCCAAAGACAACGGCACCAGGGACTGCTCACACACTAAAGGCACCAGGACAAAAGGCTCACCAGCTTGGCCTTTGCATTCCCGCTGACAGCTCCACAGCTTGAACCCAGAGAACTGCCTGCTGCCAACAGCCTTTCCAATCACTCTGAGCACCTCATGACAAGGAGTGTGGGGAATGAATCTCCAGCAGCCTCCTGCCCCAGGCTGTCCCCCGGGAGCAGCCCTGCTCCAGGCCGTGACTGCCACCTGCACAGCCAAAGGACCCAGAGCCGGTGTTACACACCACGGCTGTGCCTGGCACAGAGACACCAGTGGCCACACAAGTGGCCATGGCACTGTCCACACACAGTCCCTGCTGCTGCTCCCCCAGCCGCTGGCACCAACTCCCAGCCACCCACTCCTAAAGCCACGGGGCCCACTGGGACACTGCGGGGGCTCGTGGAAGCCAGCGGCCATTGTGACACAGCGGGGCTGCACAGAGCCCACGGTGCTTTGTGACCCGTGGCTCCCAGGAGAGCCTTTGTGATGCTGGGGAACTACAAGGAAGCCTGGCTCCTCTGTGACACCACCACAGAAGCTCAGGGGAGCCCTGGAGACCGTGCTGATGCTATTGAACCTGATGCAACCCTGCCTCCTCTGTGACACCACAGAACCTCTGGGAGCCCTGGAGACCGTGCTGATGCTATGGAACCTGATGCAACCCTGCCTCCACTGTGACACCACAGAAGCTCAGGGAGCCCTGGAGACTGTGGTGATGCTATGGAACCTGATGCAACCCTGCCTCCACTGTGACACCACAGAACCTCTGGGAGCCCTGGAGACCGTGCTGATGCTATGGAACCTGATGCAACCCTGCCTCCACTGTGACACCACAGAAGCTCGGGGAGCTCTGCAGACCGTGGGGATGCTGGCGAAGCTGATGGAACCCTGGGCACCACAGTGACGCTATGGAACCTGGTGGAACCGAGGGGCCACAGTGACACTGTGGGGCCTTTTGGAAGCAACAGGACCCTGGTGGGAAGCCACGGGATGATTAATCCTGCACGAACCTGCTCCAGGTGGGCTCCTCTCTCCCGGCTTCCACAGGTGCTGCTAGGATCCCACTCCGGCACTGGCTTGGCACGGGCTCACGGCTTCCTTTGGCAATGGCTCTGCTCCAGGATGGCATGCTGCAGAGAATGCAGGTAGATTTTGTGCTCACTCCTGGCATGCAGCTGGACAATAAAGCCTGATCCAGCCCCCCCTCAGCATATGTCCGGCTCTGGCATTGGGGCGGGGCAACTTTGGGAGCAGCCCCAGCCCTGCTCCTGCTCCCGGCTGGGCACCCAGCTGCTGGGACACAGGTGTGTCCTGATGCCACCGTCTACTCCTTTGAGAAGGGGAGGACAGAGTGCATCAGGGAGTTTGGTGTGGCTTACATGCGGCAAGGAGAAGGTGCAGCCCCAAACTGGCTTTCACTTCTAGAACCTTTTGCTATTGCGGGAGCAGCTGCTGGAGCTTTTCAACCGAGCTGCAAGAGTGAAAAGTGTGATGGCATGTCTATCTGAGAAGGAAGGTTCGGTGCCGCAGCCTGTTGTGCACAATTTATATGCTGATAAGAGAAGGGGGTGCTTTTGGAACGTTTTCCTTCCTGACACTTCTGTCTCTGTGAGCTTTAGCTGCTTGGACTCAGGGATACCGAAGGTATGTGAAAGTGACTGGGATGCGAGAATCATGTTGCACAGGGAACAGGGAAGGTCAGCAAATGTTTCCTGTCCTGGCACATCTCTCAGTCTGAACTGCAGCTGCAGATGCTTCACTTCCGCCAAGGACTCTGCCACCTTGAGAGAAGGATGCGCTCTATGGAGTTGAGAAAGAAAGTGCGTCTCACTAGCTTCTTTCCTCTACTTCATAGACAGCAAAGGGGCTATGAAAGGCAGCACTGGCTTTTTGTTCTAGGACTTCTTCTTTACAAGCAGCTGCTGGATGTTTGGAAGGGGGTTTGGGATATGCAAAAATGAGAGGCTAAGATGGTAAGAGGGTAAGATGGAAGTCATCTGGCAAAAGCAGAGCTCACAAAAGGGCCAGCTGAGAAAGCTCTTGCTGCCTACAACTTCAACTGCACCCCTCAAAGCAGCAGCACACACGCTGCTCTCGGCACTTTCCTTCTCAGCTCTACGCACCATCCTAAGCCTTGCCTCTCCCACACTCAGGATCCAAAGACAACGGCACCAGGGACTGCTCACACACTAAAGGCACCAGGACAAAAGGCTCACCAGCTTGGCCTTTGCATTCCCGCTGACAGCTCCACAGCTTGAACCCAGAGAACTGCCTGCTGCCAACAGCCTTTCCAATCACTCTGAGCACCTCATGACAAGGAGTGTGGGGAATGAATCTCCAGCAGCCTCCTGCCCCAGGCTGTCCCCCGGGAGCAGCCCTGCTCCAGGCCGTGACTGCCACCTGCACAGCCAAAGGACCCAGAGCCGGTGTTACACACCACGGCTGTGCCTGACACAGAGACACCAGTGGCCACACAAGTGGCCATGGCACTGTCCACACACAGTCCCTGCTGCTGCTCCCCCAGCCGCTGGCACCAACTCCCAGCCACCCACTCCTAAAGCCACGGGGCCCACTGGGACACTGCGGGGGCTCGTGGAAGCCAGCGGCCATTGTGACACAGCGGGGCTGCACAGAGCCCACGGTGCTTTGTGACCCGTGGCTCCCAGGAGAGCCTTTGTGATGCTGGGGAACTACAAGGAAGCCTGGCTCCTCTGTGACACCACCACAGAAGCTCAGGGGAGCCCTGGAGACCGTGCTGATGCTATTGAACCTGATGCAACCCTGCCTCCTCTGTGACACCACAGAAGCTCTTGGAACCCTGGAGACCGTGGTGATGCTATGGAACCTGATGCAACCCTGCCTCCTCTGTGACACCACAGAACCTCTGGGAGCCCTGGAGACCGTGCTGATGCTATGGAACCTGATGCAACCCTGCCTCCACTGTGACACCACAGAAGCTCGGGGAGCTCTGCAGACCGTGGGGATGCTGGCGAAGCTGACGGAACCCTGGGCACCACAGTGACGCTATGGAACCTGGTGGAACCGAGGGGCCACAGTGACACTGTGGGGCCTTTTGGAAGCAACAGGACCCTGGTGGGAAGCCACGGGATGATTAATCCTGCACGAACCTGCTCCAGGTGGGCTCCTCTCTCCCGGCTTCCACAGGTGCTGCTAGGATCCCACTCCGGCACTGGCTTGGCACGGGCTCACGGCTTCCTTTGGCAATGGCTCTGCTCCAGGATGGCATGCTGCAGAGAATGCAGGTAGATTTTGTGCTCACTCCTGGCATGCAGCTGGACAATAAAGCCTGATCCAGCCCCCCCTCAGCATATGTCCGGCTCTGGCATTGGGGCGGGGCAACTTTGGGAGCAGCCCCAGCCCTGCTCCTGCTCCCGGCTGGGCACCCAGCTGCTGGGACACAGGTGTGTCCTGATGCCACCGTCTACTCCTTTGAGAAGGGGAGGACAGAGTGCATCAGGGAGTTTGGTGTGGCTTACATGCGGCAAGGAGAAGGTGCAGCCCCAAACTGGCTTTCACTTCTAGAACCTTTTGCTATTGCGGGAGCAGCTGCTGGAGCTTTTCAACCGAGCTGCAAGAGTGAAAAGTGTGATGGCATGTCTATCTGAGAAGGAAGGTTCGGTGCCGCAGCCTGTTGTGCACAATTTATATGCTGATAAGAGAAGGGGGTGCTTTTGGAACGTTTTCCTTCCTGACACTTCTGTCTCTGTGAGCTTTAGCTGCTTGGACTCAGGGGTACCGAAGGTATGTGAAAGTGACTGGGATGCGAGAATCATGTTGCACAGGGAACAGGGAAGGTCAGCAAATGTTTCCTGTCCTGGCACATCTCTCAGTCTGAACTGCAGCTGCAGATGCTTCACTTCCGCCAAGGACTCTGCCACCTTGAGAGAAGGATGCGCTCTATGGAGTTGAGAAAGAAAGTGCGTCTCACTAGCTTCTTTCCTCTACTTCATAGACAGCAAAGGGGCTATGAAAGGCAGCACTGGCTTTTTGTTCTAGGACTTCTTCTTTACAAGCAGCTGCTGGATGTTTGGAAGGGGGTTTGGGATATGCAAAAATGAGAGGCTAAGATGGTAAGAGGGTAAGATGGAAGTCATCTGGCAAAAGCAGAGCTCACAAAAGGGCCAGCTGAGAAAGCTCTTGCTGCCTACAACTTCAACTGCACCCCTCAAAGCAGCAGCACACACGCTGCTCTCGGCACTTTCCTTCTCAGCTCTACGCACCATCCTAAGCCTTGCCTCTCCCACACTCAGGATCCAAAGACAACGGCACCAGGGACTGCTCACACACTAAAGGCACCAGGACAAAAGGCTCACCAGCTTGGCCTTTGCATTCCCGCTGACAGCTCCACAGCTTGAACCCAGAGAACTGCCTGCTGCCAACAGCCTTTCCAATCACTCTGAGCACCTCATGACAAGGAGTGTGGGGAATGAATCTCCAGCAGCCTCCTGCCCCAGGCTGTCCCCCGGGAGCAGCCCTGCTCCAGGCCGTGACTGCCACCTGCACAGCCAAAGGACCCAGAGCCGGTGTTACACACCACGGCTGTGCCTGGCACAGAGACACCAGTGGCCACACAAGTGGCCATGGCACTGTCCACACACAGTCCCTGCTGCTGCTCCCCCAGCCGCTGGCACCAACTCCCAGCCACCCACTCCTAAAGCCACGGGGCCCACTGGGACACTGCGGGGGCTCGTGGAAGCCAGCGGCCATTGTGACACAGCGGGGCTGCACAGAGCCCACGGTGCTTTGTGACCCGTGGCTCCCAGGAGAGCCTTTGTGATGCTGGGGAACTACAAGGAAGCCTGGCTCCTCTGTGACACCACCACAGAAGCTCAGGGGAGCCCTGGAGACCGTGCTGATGCTATTGAACCTGATGCAACCCTGCCTCCTCTGTGACAACACAGAAGCTCTTGGAGCCCTGGAGACCGTGGTGATGCTATGGAACCTGATGCAACCCTGCCTCCTCTGTGACACCACAGAACCTCTGGGAGCCCTGGAGACCGTGCTGATGCTATGGAACCTGATGCAACCCTGCCTCCACTGTGACACCACAGAAGCTCAGGGAGCCCTGGAGACTGTGGTGATGCTATGGAACCTGATGCAACCCTGCCTCCACTGTGACACCACAGAACCTCTGGGAGCCCTGGAGACCGTGCTGATGCTATGGAACCTGATGCAACCCTGCCTCCACTGTGACACCACAGAAGCTCGGGGAGCTCTGCAGACCGTGGGGATGCTGGCGAAGCTGACGGAACCCTGGGCACCACAGTGACGCTATGGAACCTGGTGGAACCGAGGGGCCACAGTGACACTGTGGGGCCTTTTGGAAGCAACAGGACCCTGGTGGGAAGCCACGGGATGATTAATCCTGCACGAACCTGCTCCAGGTGGGCTCCTCTCTCCCGGCTTCCACAGGTGCTGCTAGGATCCCACTCCGGCACTGGCTTGGCACGGGCTGACGGCTTCCTTTGGCAATGGCTCTGCTCCAGGATGGCATGCTGCAGAGAATGCAGGTAGATTTTGTGCTCACTCCTGGCATGCAGCTGGACAATAAAGCCTGATCCAGCCCCCCCTCAGCATATGTCCGGCTCTGGCATTGGGGCGGGGCAACTTTGGGAGCAGCCCCAGCCCTGCTCCTGCTCCCGGCTGGGCACCCAGCTGCTGGGACACAGGTGTGTCCTGATGCCACCGTCTACTCCTTTGAGAAGGGGAGGACAGAGTGCATCAGGGAGTTTGGTGTGGCTTACATGCGGCAAGGAGAAGGTGCAGCCCCAAACTGGCTTTCACTTCTAGAACCTTTTGCTATTGCGGGAGCAGCTGCTGGAGCTTTTCAACCGAGCTGCAAGAGTGAAAAGTGTGATGGCATGTCTATCTGAGAAGGAAGGTTCGGTGCCGCAGCCTGTTGTGCACAATTTATATGCTGATAAGAGAAGGGGGTGCTTTTGGAACGTTTTCCTTCCTGACACTTCTGTCTCTGTGAGCTTTAGCTGCTTGGACTCAGGGATACCGAAGGTATGTGAAAGTGACTGGGATGCGAGAATCATGTTGCACAGGGAACAGGGAAGGTCAGCAAATGTTTCCTGTCCTGGCACATCTCTCAGTCTGAACTGCAGCTGCAGATGCTTCACTTCCGCCAAGGACTCTGCCACCTTGAGAGAAGGATGCGCTCTATGGAGTTGAGAAAGAAAGTGCGTCTCACTAGCTTCTTTCCTCTACTTCATAGACAGCAAAGGGGCTATGAAAGGCAGCACTGGCTTTTTGTTCTAGGACTTCTTCTTTACAAGCAGCTGCTGGATGTTTGGAAGGGGGTTTGGGATATGCAAAAATGAGAGGCTAAGATGGTAAGAGGGTAAGATGGAAGTCATCTGGCAAAAGCAGAGCTCACAAAAGGGCCAGCTGAGAAAGCTCTTGCTGCCTACAACTTCAACTGCACCCCTCAAAGCAGCAGCACACACGCTGCTCTCGGCACTTTCCTTCTCAGCTCTACGCACCATCCTAAGCCTTGCCTCTCCCACACTCAGGATCCAAAGACAACGGCACCAGGGACTGCTCACA
This sequence comes from Aphelocoma coerulescens, assembly GCF_041296385.1. Classification (NCBI taxonomy): domain Eukaryota; kingdom Metazoa; phylum Chordata; class Aves; order Passeriformes; family Corvidae; genus Aphelocoma; species Aphelocoma coerulescens. The sequence goes on along the minus strand of NW_027183677.1, from coordinate 85,528 downwards.
CACTAAAGGCACCAGGACAAAAGGCTCACCAGCTTGGCCTTTGCATTCCCGCTGACAGCTCCACAGCTTGAACCCAGAGAACTGCCTGCTGCCAACAGCCTTTCCAATCACTCTGAGCACCTCATGACAAGGAGTGTGGGGAATGAATCTCCAGCAGCCTCCTGCCCCAGGCTGTCCCCCGGGAGCAGCCCTGCTCCAGGCCGTGACTGCCACCTGCACAGCCAAAGGACCCAGAGCCGGTGTTACACACCACGGCTGTGCCTGGCACAGAGACACCAGTGGCCACACAAGTGGCCATGGCACTGTCCACACACAGTCCCTGCTGCTGCTCCCCCAGCCGCTGGCACCAACTCCCAGCCACCCACTCCTAAAGCCACGGGGCCCACTGGGACACTGCGGGGGCTCGTGGAAGCCAGCGGCCATTGTGACACAGCGGGGCTGCACAGAGCCCACGGTGCTTTGTGACCCGTGGCTCCCAGGAGAGCCTTTGTGATGCTGGGGAACTACAAGGAAGCCTGGCTCCTCTGTGACACCACCACAGAAGCTCAGGGGAGCCCTGGAGACCGTGCTGATGCTATTGAACCTGATGCAACCCTGCCTCCTCTGTGACACCACAGAACCTCTGGGAGCCCTGGAGACCGTGCTGATGCTATGGAACCTGATGCAACCCTGCCTCCACTGTGACACCACAGAAGCTCAGGGAGCCCTGGAGACTGTGGTGATGCTATGGAACCTGATGCAACCCTGCCTCCACTGTGACACCACAGAACCTCTGGGAGCCCTGGAGACCGTGCTGATGCTATGGAACCTGATGCAACCCTGCCTCCACTGTGACACCACAGAAGCTCGGGGAGCTCTGCAGACCGTGGGGATGCTGGCGAAGCTGACGGAACCCTGGGCACCACAGTGACGCTATGGAAACCTGGTGGAACCGAGGGGCCACAGTGACACTGTGGGGCCTTTTGGAAGCAACAGGACCCTGGTGGGAAGCCACGGGATGATTAATCCTGCACGAACCTGCTCCAGGTGGGCTCCTCTCTCCCGGCTTCCACAGGTGCTGCTAGGATCCCACTCCGGCACTGGCTTGGCACGGGCTGACGGCTTCCTTTGGCAATGGCTCTGCTCCAGGATGGCATGCTGCAGAGAATGCAGGTAGATTTTGTGCTCACTCCTGGCATGCAGCTGGACAATAAAGCCTGATCCAGCCCCCCCTCAGCATATGTCCGGCTCTGGCATTGGGGCGGGGCAACTTTGGGAGCAGCCCCAGCCCTGCTCCTGCTCCCGGCTGGGCACCCAGCTGCTGGGACACAGGTGTGTCCTGATGCCACCGTCTACTCCTTTGAGAAGGGGAGGACAGAGTGCATCAGGGAGTTTGGTGTGGCTTACATGCGGCAAGGAGAAGGTGCAGCCCCAAACTGGCTTTCACTTCTAGAACCTTTTGCTATTGCGGGAGCAGCTGCTGGAGCTTTTCAACCGAGCTGCAAGAGTGAAAAGTGTGATGGCATGTCTATCTGAGAAGGAAGGTTCGGTGCCGCAGCCTGTTGTGCACAATTTATATGCTGATAAGAGAAGGGGGTGCTTTTGGAACGTTTTCCTTCCTGACACTTCTGTCTCTGTGAGCTTTAGCTGCTTGGACTCAGGGATACCGAAGGTATGTGAAAGTGACTGGGATGCGAGAATCATGTTGCACAGGGAACAGGGAAGGTCAGCAAATGTTTCCTGTCCTGGCACATCTCTCAGTCTGAACTGCAGCTGCAGATGCTTCACTTCCGCCAAGACTCTGCCACCTTGAGAGAAGGATGCGCTCTATGGAGTTGAGAAAGAAAGTGCGTCTCACTAGCTTCTTTCCTCTACTTCATAGACAGCAAAGGGGCTATGAAAGGCAGCACTGGCTTTTTGTTCTAGGACTTCTTCTTTACAAGCAGCTGCTGGATGTTTGGAAGGGGGTTTGGGATATGCAAAAATGAGAGGCTAAGATGGTAAGAGGGTAAGATGGAAGTCATCTGGCAAAAGCAGAGCTCACAAAAGGGCCAGCTGAGAAAGCTCTTGCTGCCTACAACTTCAACTGCACCCCTCAAAGCAGCAGCACACACGCTGCTCTCGGCACTTTCCTTCTCAGCTCTACGCACCATCCTAAGCCTTGCCTCTCCCACACTCAGGATCCAAAGACAACGGCACCAGGGACTGCTCACACACTAAAGGCACCAGGACAAAAGGCTCACCAGCTTGGCCTTTGCATTCCCGCTGACAGCTCCACAGCTTGAACCCAGAGAACTGCCTGCTGCCAACAGCCTTTCCAATCACTCTGAGCACCTCATGACAAGGAGTGTGGGGAATGAATCTCCAGCAGCCTCCTGCCCCAGGCTGTCCCCCGGGAGCAGCCCTGCTCCAGGCCGTGACTGCCACCTGCACAGCCAAAGGACCCAGAGCCGGTGTTACACACCACGGCTGTGCCTGGCACAGAGACACCAGTGGCCACACAAGTGGCCATGGCACTGTCCACACACAGTCCCTGCTGCTGCTCCCCCAGCCGCTGGCACCAACTCCCAGCCACCCACTCCTAAAGCCACGGGGCCCACTGGGACACTGCGGGGGCTCGTGGAAGCCAGCGGCCATTGTGACACAGCGGGGCTGCACAGAGCCCACGGTGCTTTGTGACCCGTGGCTCCCAGGAGAGCCTTTGTGATGCTGGGGAACTACAAGGAAGCCTGGCTCCTCTGTGACACCACCACAGAAGCTCAGGGGAGCCCTGGAGACCGTGCTGATGCTATTGAACCTGATGCAACCCTGCCTCCTCTGTGACACCACAGAACCTCTGGGAGCCCTGGAGACCGTGCTGATGCTATGGAACCTGATGCAACCCTGCCTCCACTGTGACACCACAGAAGCTCAGGGAGCCCTGGAGACTGTGGTGATGCTATGGAACCTGATGCAACCCTGCCTCCACTGTGACACCACAGAACCTCTGGGAGCCCTGGAGACCGTGCTGATGCTATGGAACCTGATGCAACCCTGCCTCCACTGTGACACCACAGAAGCTCGGGGAGCTCTGCAGACCGTGGGGATGCTGGCGAAGCTGACGGAACCCTGGGCACCACAGTGACGCTATGGAACCTGGTGGAACCGAGGGGCCACAGTGACACTGTGGGGCCTTTTGGAAGCAACAGGACCCTGGTGGGAAGCCACGGGATGATTAATCCTGCACGAACCTGCTCCAGGTGGGCTCCTCTCTCCCGGCTTCCACAGGTGCTGCTAGGATCCCACTCCGGCACTGGCTTGGCACGGGCTCACGGCTTCCTTTGGCAATGGCTCTGCTCCAGGATGGCATGCTGCAGAGAATGCAGGTAGATTTTGTGCTCACTCCTGGCATGCAGCTGGACAATAAAGCCTGATCCAGCCCCCCCTCAGCATATGTCCGGCTCTGGCATTGGGGCGGGGCAACTTTGGGAGCAGCCCCAGCCCTGCTCCTGCTCCCGGCTGGGCACCCAGCTGCTGGGACACAGGTGTGTCCTGATGCCACCGTCTACTCCTTTGAGAAGGGGAGGACAGAGTGCATCAGGGAGTTTGGTGTGGCTTACATGCGGCAAGGAGAAGGTGCAGCCCCAAACTGGCTTTCACTTCTAGAACCTTTTGCTATTGCGGGAGCAGCTGCTGGAGCTTTTCAACCGAGCTGCAAGAGTGAAAAGTGTGATGGCATGTCTATCTGAGAAGGAAGGTTCGGTGCCGCAGCCTGTTGTGCACAATTTATATGCTGATAAGAGAAGGGGGTGCTTTTGCAACGTTTTCCTTCCTGACACTTCTGTCTCTGTGAGCTTTAGCTGCTTGGACTCAGGGGTACCGAAGGTATGTGAAAGTGACTGGGATGCGAGAATCATGTTGCACAGGGAACAGGGAAGGTCAGCAAATGTTTCCTGTCCTGGCACATCTCTCAGTCTGAACTGCAGCTGCAGATGCTTCACTTCCGCCAAGGACTCTGCCACCTTGAGAGAAGGATGCGCTCTATGGAGTTGAGAAAGAAAGTGCGTCTCACTAGCTTCTTTCCTCTACTTCATAGACAGCAAAGGGGCTATGAAAGGCAGCACTGGCTTTTTGTTCTAGGACTTCTTCTTTACAAGCAGCTGCTGGATGTTTGGAAGGGGGTTTGGGATATGCAAAAATGAGAGGCTAAGATGGTAAGAGGGTAAGATGGAAGTCATCTGGCAAAAGCAGAGCTCACAAAAGGGCCAGCTGAGAAAGCTCTTGCTGCCTACAACTTCAACTGCACCCCTCAAAGCAGCAGCACACACGCTGCTCTCGGCACTTTCCTTCTCAGCTCTACGCACCATCCTAAGCCTTGCCTCTCCCACACTCAGGATCCAAAGACAACGGCACCAGGGACTGCTCACACACTAAAGGCACCAGGACAAAAGGCTCACCAGCTTGGCCTTTGCATTCCCGCTGACAGCTCCACAGCTTGAACCCAGAGAACTGCCTGCTGCCAACAGCCTTTCCAATCACTCTGAGCACCTCATGACAAGGAGTGTGGGGAATGAATCTCCAGCAGCCTCCTGCCCCAGGCTGTCCCCCGGGAGCAGCCCTGCTCCAGGCCGTGACTGCCACCTGCACAGCCAAAGGACCCAGAGCCGGTGTTACACACCACGGCTGTGCCTGGCACAGAGACACCAGTGGCCACACAAGTGGCCATGGCACTGTCCACACACAGTCCCTGCTGCTGCTCCCCCAGCCGCTGGCACCAACTCCCAGCCACCCACTCCTAAAGCCACGGGGCCCACTGGGACACTGCGGGGGCTCGTGGAAGCCAGCGGCCATTGTGACACAGCGGGGCTGCACAGAGCCCACGGTGCTTTGTGACCCGTGGCTCCCAGGAGAGCCTTTGTGATGCTGGGGAACTACAAGGAAGCCTGGCTCCTCTGTGACACCACCACAGAAGCTCAGGGGAGCCCTGGAGACCGTGCTGATGCTATGGAACCTGATGCAACCCTGCCTCCTCTGTGACACCACAGAACCTCTGGGAGCCCTGGAGACCGTGCTGATGCTATGGAACCTGATGCAACCCTGCCTCCACTGTGACACCACAGAAGCTCAGGGAGCCCTGGAGACTGTGGTGATGCTATGGAACCTGATGCAACCCTGCCTCCACTGTGACACCACAGAACCTCTGGGAGCCCTGGAGACCGTGCTGATGCTATGGAACCTGATGCAACCCTGCCTCCACTGTGACACCACAGAAGCTCGGGGAGCTCTGCAGACCGTGGGGATGCTGGCGAAGCTGACGGAACCCTGGGCACTACAGTGACGCTATGGAACCTGGTGGAACCGAGGGGCCACAGTGACACTGTGGGGCCTTTTGGAAGCAACAGGACCCTGGTGGGAAGCCACGGGATGATTAATCCTGCACGAACCTGCTCCAGGTGGGCTCCTCTCTCCCGGCTTCCACAGGTGCTGCTAGGATCCCACTCCGGCACTGGCTTGGCACGGGCTCACGGCTTCCTTTGGCAATGGCTCTGCTCCAGGATGGCATGCTGCAGAGAATGCAGGTAGATTTTGTGCTCACTCCTGGCATGCAGCTGGACAATAAAGCCTGATCCAGCCCCCCCTCAGCATATGTCCGGCTCTGGCATTGGGGCGGGGCAACTTTGGGAGCAGCCCCAGCCCTGCTCCTGCTCCCGGCTGGGCACCCAGCTGCTGGGACACAGGTGTGTCCTGATGCCACCGTCTACTCCTTTGAGAAGGGGAGGACAGAGTGCATCAGGGAGTTTGGTGTGGCTTACATGCGGCAAGGAGAAGGTGCAGCCCCAAACTGGCTTTCACTTCTAGAACCTTTTGCTATTGCGGGAGCAGCTGCTGGAGCTTTTCAACCGAGCTGCAAGAGTGAAAAGTGTGATGGCATGTCTATCTGAGAAGGAAGGTTCGGTGCCGCAGCCTGTTGTGCACAATTTATATGCTGATAAGAGAAGGGGGTGCTTTTGCAACGTTTTCCTTCCTGACACTTCTGTCTCTGTGAGCTTTAGCTGCTTGGACTCAGGGATACCGAAGGTATGTGAAAGTGACTGGGATGCGAGAATCATGTTGCACAGGGAACAGGGAAGGTCAGCAAATGTTTCCTGTCCTGGCACATCTCTCAGTCTGAACTGCAGCTGCAGATGCTTCACTTCCGCCAAGGACTCTGCCACCTTGAGAGAAGGATGCGCTCTATGGAGTTGAGAAAGAAAGTGCGTCTCACTAGCTTCTTTCCTCTACTTCATAGACAGCAAAGGGGCTATGAAAGGCAGCACTGGCTTTTTGTTCTAGGACTTCTTCTTTACAAGCAGCTGCTGGATGTTTGGAAGGGGGTTTGGGATATGCAAAAATGAGAGGCTAAGATGGTAAGAGGGTAAGATGGAAGTCATCTGGCAAAAGCAGAGCTCACAAAAGGGCCAGCTGAGAAAGCTCTTGCTGCCTACAACTTCAACTGCACCCCTCAAAGCAGCAGCACACACGCTGCTCTCGGCACTTTCCTTCTCAGCTCTACGCACCATCCTAAGCCTTGCCTCTCCCACACTCAGGATCCAAAGACAACGGCACCAGGGACTGCTCACACACTAAAGGCACCAGGACAAAAGGCTCACCAGCTTGGCCTTTGCATTCCCGCTGACAGCTCCACAGCTTGAACCCAGAGAACTGCCTGCTGCCAACAGCCTTTCCAATCACTCTGAGCACCTCATGACAAGGAGTGTGGGGAATGAATCTCCAGCAGCCTCCTGCCCCAGGCTGTCCCCCGGGAGCAGCCCTGCTCCAGGCTGTGACTGCCACCTGCACAGCCAAAGGACCCAGAGCCGGTGTTACACACCACGGCTGTGCCTGGCACAGAGACACCAGTGGCCACACAAGTGGCCATGGCACTGTCCACACACAGTCCCTGCTGCTGCTCCCCCAGCCGCTGGCACCAACTCCCAGCCACCCACTCCTAAAGCCACGGGGCCCACTGGGACACTGCGGGGGCTCGTGGAAGCCAGCGGCCATTGTGACACAGCGGGGCTGCACAGAGCCCACGGTGCTTTGTGACCCGTGGCTCCCAGGAGAGCCTTTGTGATGCTGGGGAACTACAAGGAAGCCTGGCTCCTCTGTGACACCACCACAGAAGCTCAGGGGAGCCCTGGAGACCGTGCTGATGCTATTGAACCTGATGCAACCCTGCCTCCTCTGTGACACCACAGAACCTCTGGGAGCCCTGGAGACCGTGCTGATGCTATGGAACCTGATGCAACCCTGCCTCCACTGTGACACCACAGAAGCTCAGGGAGCCCTGGAGACTGTGGTGATGCTATGGAACCTGATGCAACCCTGCCTCCACTGTGACACCACAGAACCTCTGGGAGCCCTGGAGACCGTGCTGATGCTATGGAACCTGATGCAACCCTGCCTCCACTGTGACACCACAGAAGCTCGGGGAGCTCTGCAGACCGTGGGGATGCTGGCGAAGCTGACGGAACCCTGGGCACCACAGTGACGCTATGGAACCTGGTGGAACCGAGGGGCCACAGTGACACTGTGGGGCCTTTTGGAAGCAACAGGACCCTGGTGGGAAGCCACGGGATGATTAATCCTGCACGAACCTGCTCCAGGTGGGCTCCTCTCTCCCGGCTTCCACAGGTGCTGCTAGGATCCCACTCCGGCACTGGCTTGGCACGGGCTCACGGCTTCCTTTGGCAATGGCTCTGCTCCAGGATGGCATGCTGCAGAGAATGCAGGTAGATTTTGTGCTCACTCCTGGCATGCAGCTGGACAATAAAGCCTGATCCAGCCCCCCCTCAGCATATGTCCGGCTCTGGCATTGGGGCGGGGCAACTTTGGGAGCAGCCCCAGCCCTGCTCCTGCTCCCGGCTGGGCACCCAGCTGCTGGGACACAGGTGTGTCCTGATGCCACCGTCTACTCCTTTGAGAAGGGGAGGACAGAGTGCATCAGGGAGTTTGGTGTGGCTTACATGCGGCAAGGAGAAGGTGCAGCCCCAAACTGGCTTTCACTTCTAGAACCTTTTGCTATTGCGGGAGCAGCTGCTGGAGCTTTTCAACCGAGCTGCAAGAGTGAAAAGTGTGATGGCATGTCTATCTGAGAAGGAAGGTTCGGTGCCGCAGCCTGTTGTGCACAATTTATATGCTGATAAGAGAAGGGGGTGCTTTTGCAACGTTTTCCTTCCTGACACTTCTGTCTCTGTGAGCTTTAGCTGCTTGGACTCAGGGGTACCGAAGGTATGTGAAAGTGACTGGGATGCGAGAATCATGTTGCACAGGGAACAGGGAAGGTCAGCAAATGTCTCCTGTCCTGGCACATCTCTCAGTCTGAACTGCAGCTGCAGATGCTTCACTTCCGCCAAGGACTCTGCCACCTTGAGAGAAGGATGCGCTCTATGGAGTTGAGAAAGAAAGTGCGTCTCACTAGCTTCTTTCCTCTACTTCATAGACAGCAAAGGGGCTATGAAAGGCAGCACTGGCTTTTTGTTCTAGGACTTCTTCTTTACAAGCAGCTGCTGGATGTTTGGAAGGGGGTTTGGGATATGCAAAAATGAGAGGCTAAGATGGTAAGAGGGTAAGATGGAAGTCATCTGGCAAAAGCAGAGCTCACAAAAGGGCCAGCTGAGAAAGCTCTTGCTGCCTACAACTTCAACTGCACCCCTCAAAGCAGCAGCACACACGCTGCTCTCGGCACTTTCCTTCTCAGCTCTACGCACCATCCTAAGCCTTGCCTCTCCCACACTCAGGATCCAAAGACAACGGCACCAGGGACTGCTCACACACTAAAGGCACCAGGACAAAAGGCTCACCAGCTTGGCCTTTGCATTCCCGCTGACAGCTCCACAGCTTGAACCCAGAGAACTGCCTGCTGCCAACAGCCTTTCCAATCACTCTGAGCACCTCATGACAAGGAGTGTGGGGAATGAATCTCCAGCAGCCTCCTGCCCCAGGCTGTCCCCCGGGAGCAGCCCTGCTCCAGGCCGTGACTGCCACCTGCACAGCCAAAGGACCCAGAGCCGGTGTTACACACCACGGCTGTGCCTGGCACAGAGACACCAGTGGCCACACAAGTGGCCATGGCACTGTCCACACACAGTCCCTGCTGCTGCTCCCCCAGCCGCTGGCACCAACTCCCAGCCACCCACTCCTAAAGCCACGGGGCCCACTGGGACACGGCGGGGGCTCGTGGAAGCCAGCGGCCATTGTGACACAGCGGGGCTGCACAGAGCCCACGGTGCTTTGTGACCCGTGGCTCCCAGGAGAGCCTTTGTGATGCTGGGGAACTACAAGGAAGCCTGGCTCCTCTGTGACACCACCACAGAAGCTCAGGGGAGCCCTGGAGACCGTGCTGATGCTATGGAACCTGATGCAACCCTGCCTCCTCTGTGACACCACAGAACCTCTGGGAGCCCTGGAGACCGTGCTGATGCTATGGAACCTGATGCAACCCTGCCTCCACTGTGACACCACAGAAGCTCAGGGAGCCCTGGAGACTGTGGTGATGCTATGGAACCTGATGCAACCCTGCCTCCACTGTGACACCACAGAACCTCTGGGAGCCCTGGAGACCGTGCTGATGCTATGGAACCTGATGCAACCCTGCCTCCACTGTGACACCACAGAAGCTCGGGGAGCTCTGCAGACCGTGGGGATGCTGGCGAAGCTGACGGAACCCTGGGCACCACAGTGACGCTATGGAACCTGGTGGAACCGAGGGGCCACAGTGACACTGTGGGGCCTTTTGGAAGCAACAGGACCCTGGTGGGAAGCCACGGGATGATTAATCCTGCACGAACCTGCTCCAGGTGGGCTCCTCTCTCCCGGCTTCCACAGGTGCTGCTAGGATCCCACTCCGGCACTGGCTTGGCACGGGCTGACGGCTTCCTTTGGCAATGGCTCTGCTCCAGGATGGCATGCTGCAGAGAATGCAGGTAGATTTTGTGCTCACTCCTGGCATGCAGCTGGACAATAAAGCCTGATCCAGCCCCCCCTCAGCATATGTCCGGCTCTGGCATTGGGGCGGGGCAACTTTGGGAGCAGCCCCAGCCCTGCTCCTGCTCCCGGCTGGGCACCCAGCTGCTGGGACACAGGTGTGTCCTGATGCCACCGTCTACTCCTTTGAGAAGGGGAGGACAGAGTGCATCAGGGAGTTTGGTGTGGCTTACATGCGGCAAGGAGAAGGTGCAGCCCCAAACTGGCTTTCACTTCTAGAACCTTTTGCTATTGCGGGAGCAGCTGCTGGAGCTTTTCAACCGAGCTGCAAGAGTGAAAAGTGTGATGGCATGTCTATCTGAGAAGGAAGGTTCGGTGCCGCAGCCTGTTGTGCACAATTTATATGCTGATAAGAGAAGGGGGTGCTTTTGGAACGTTTTCCTTCCTGACACTTCTGTCTCTGTGAGCTTTAGCTGCTTGGACTCAGGGATACCGAAGGTATGTGAAAGTGACTGGGATGCGAGAATCATGTTGCACAGGGAACAGGGAAGGTCAGCAAATGTTTCCTGTCCTGGCACATCTCTCAGTCTGAACTGCAGCTGCAGATGCTTCACTTCCGCCAAGGACTCTGCCACCTTGAGAGAAGGATGCGCTCTATGGAGTTGAGAAAGAAAGTGCGTCTCACTAGCTTCTTTCCTCTACTTCATAGACAGCAAAGGGGCTATGAAAGGCAGCACTGGCTTTTTGTTCTAGGACTTCTTCTTTACAAGCAGCTGCTGGATGTTTGGAAGGGGGTTTGGGATATGCAAAAATGAGAGGCTAAGATGGTAAGAGGGTAAGATGGAAGTCATCTGGCAAAAGCAGAGCTCACAAAAGGGCCAGCTGAGAAAGCTCTTGCTGCCTACAACTTCAACTGCACCCCTCAAAGCAGCAGCACACACGCTGCTCTCGGCACTTTCCTTCTCAGCTCTACGCACCATCCTAAGCCTTGCCTCTCCCACACTCAGGATCCAAAGACAACGGCACCAGGGACTGCTCACACACTAAAGGCACCAGGACAAAAGGCTCACCAGCTTGGCCTTTGCATTCCCGCTGACAGCTCCACAGCTTGAACCCAGAGAACTGCCTGCTGCCAACAGCCTTTCCAATCACTCTGAGCACCTCATGACAAGGAGTGTGGGGAATGAATCTCCAGCAGCCTCCTGCCCCAGGCTGTCCCCCGGGAGCAGCCCTGCTCCAGGCTGTGACTGCCACCTGCACAGCCAAAGGACCCAGAGCCGGTGTTACACACCACGGCTGTGCCTGGCACAGAGACACCAGTGGCCACACAAGTGGCCATGGCACTGTCCACACACAGTCCCTGCTGCTGCTCCCCCAGCCGCTGGCACCAACTCCCAGCCACCCACTCCTAAAGCCACGGGGCCCACTGGGACACTGCGGGGGCTCGTGGAAGCCAGCGGCCATTGTGACACAGCGGGGCTGCACAGAGCCCACGGTGCTTTGTGACCCGTGGCTCCCAGGAGAGCCTTTGTGATGCTGGGGAACTACAAGGAAGCCTGGCTCCTCTGTGACACCACCACAGAAGCTCAGGGGAGCCCTGGAGACCGTGCTGATGCTATTGAACCTGATGCAACCCTGCCTCCTCTGTGACACCACAGAACCTCTGGGAGCCCTGGAGACCGTGCTGATGCTATGGAACCTGATGCAACCCTGCCTCCACTGTGACACCACAGAAGCTCAGGGAGCCCTGGAGACTGTGGTGATGCTATGGAACCTGATGCAACCCTGCCTCCACTGTGACACCACAGAACCTCTGGGAGCCCTGGAGACCGTGCTGATGCTATGGAACCTGATGCAACCCTGCCTCCACTGTGACACCACAGAAGCTCGGGGAGCTCTGCAGACCGTGGGGATGCTGGCGAAGCTGACGGAACCCTGGGCACCACAGTGACGCTATGGAACCTGGTGGAACCGAGGGGCCACAGTGACACTGTGGGGCCTTTTGGAAGCAACAGGACCCTGGTGGGAAGCCACGGGATGATTAATCCTGCACGAACCTGCTCCAGGTGGGCTCCTCTCTCCCGGCTTCCACAGGTGCTGCTAGGATCCCACTCCGGCACTGGCTTGGCACGGGCTCACGGCTTCCTTTGGCAATGGCTCTGCTCCAGGATGGCATGCTGCAGAGAATGCAGGTAGATTTTGTGCTCACTCCTGGCATGCAGCTGGACAATAAAGCCTGATCCAGCCCCCCCTCAGCATATGTCCGGCTCTGGCATTGGGGCGGGGCAACTTTGGGAGCAGCCCCAGCCCTGCTCCTGCTCCCGGCTGGGCACCCAGCTGCTGGGACACAGGTGTGTCCTGATGCCACCGTCTACTCCTTTGAGAAGGGGAGGACAGAGTGCATCAGGGAGTTTGGTGTGGCTTACATGCGGCAAGGAGAAGGTGCAGCCCCAAACTGGCTTTCACTTCTAGAACCTTTTGCTATTGCGGGAGCAGCTGCTGGAGCTTTTCAACCGAGCTGCAAGAGTGAAAAGTGTGATGGCATGTCTATCTGAGAAGGAAGGTTCGGTGCCGCAGCCTGTTGTGCACAATTTATATGCTGATAAGAGAAGGGGGTGCTTTTGGAACGTTTTCCTTCCTGACACTTCTGTCTCTGTGAGCTTTAGCTGCTTGGACTCAGGGGTACCGAAGGTATGTGAAAGTGACTGGGATGCGAGAATCATGTTGCACAGGGAACAGGGAAGGTCAGCAAATGTTTCCTGTCCTGGCACATCTCTCAGTCTGAACTGCAGCTGCAGATGCTTCACTTCCGCCAAGGACTCTGCCACCTTGAGAGAAGGATGCGCTCTATGGAGTTGAGAAAGAAAGTGCGTCTCACTAGCTTCTTTCCTCTACTTCATAGACAGCAAAGGGGCTATGAAAGGCAGCACTGGCTTTTTGTTCTAGGACTTCTTCTTTACAAGCAGCTGCTGGATGTTTGGAAGGGGGTTTGGGATATGCAAAAATGAGAGGCTAAGATGGTAAGAGGGTAAGATGGAAGTCATCTGGCAAAAGCAGAGCTCACAAAAGGGCCAGCTGAGAAAGCTCTTGCTGCCTACAACTTCAACTGCACCCCTCAAAGCAGCAGCACACACGCTGCTCTCGGCACTTTCCTTCTCAGCTCTACGCACCATCCTAAGCCTTGCCTCTCCCACACTCAGGATCCAAAGACAACGGCACCAGGGACTGCTCACACACTAAAGGCACCAGGACAAAAGGCTCACCAGCTTGGCCTTTGCATTCCCGCTGACAGCTCCACAGCTTGAACCCAGAGAACTGCCTGCTGCCAACAGCCTTTCCAATCACTCTGAGCACCTCATGACAAGGAGTGTGGGGAATGAATCTCCAGCAGCCTCCTGCCCCAGGCTGTCCCCCGGGAGCAGCCCTGCTCCAGGCCGTGACTGCCACCTGCACAGCCAAAGGACCCAGAGCCGGTGTTACACACCACGGCTGTGCCTGGCACAGAGACACCAGTGGCCACACAAGTGGCCATGGCACTGTCCACACACAGTCCCTGCTGCTGCTCCCCCAGCCGCTGGCACCAACTCCCAGCCACCCACTCCTAAAGCCACGGGGCCCACTGGGACACTGCGGGGGCTCGTGGAAGCCAGCGGCCATTGTGACACAGCGGGGCTGCACAGAGCCCACGGTGCTTTGTGACCCGTGGCTCCCAGGAGAGCCTTTGTGATGCTGGGGAACTACAAGGAAGCCTGGCTCCTCTGTGACACCACCACAGAAGCTCAGGGGAGCCCTGGAGACCGTGCTGATGCTATGGAACCTGATGCAACCCTGCCTCCTCTGTGACACCACAGAACCTCTGGGAGCCCTGGAGACCGTGCTGATGCTATGGAACCTGATGCAACCCTGCCTCCACTGTGACACCACAGAAGCTCAGGGAGCCCTGGAGACTGTGGTGATGCTATGGAACCTGATGCAACCCTGCCTCCACTGTGACACCACAGAACCTCTGGGAGCCCTGGAGACCGTGCTGATGCTATGGAACCTGATGCAACCCTGCCTCCACTGTGACACCACAGAAGCTCGGGGAGCTCTGCAGACCGTGGGGATGCTGGCGAAGCTGACGGAACCCTGGGCACCACAGTGACGCTATGGAACCTGGTGGAACCGAGGGGCCACAGTGACACTGTGGGGCCTTTTGGAAGCAACAGGACCCTGGTGGGAAGCCACGGGATGATTAATCCTGCACGAACCTGCTCCAGGTGGGCTCCTCTCTCCCGGCTTCCACAGGTGCTGCTAGGATCCCACTCCGGCACTGGCTTGGCACGGGCTCACGGCTTCCTTTGGCAATGGCTCTGCTCCAGGATGGCATGCTGCAGAGAATGCAGGTAGATTTTGTGCTCACTCCTGGCATGCAGCTGGACAATAAAGCCTGATCCAGCCCCCCCTCAGCATATGTCCGGCTCTGGCATTGGGGCGGGGCAACTTTGGGAGCAGCCCCAGCCCTGCTCCTGCTCCCGGCTGGGCACCCAGCTGCTGGGACACAGGTGTGTCCTGATGCCACCGTCTACTCCTTTGAGAAGGGGAGGACAGAGTGCATCAGGGAGTTTGGTGTGGCTTACATGCGGCAAGGAGAAGGTGCAGCCCCAAACTGGCTTTCACTTCTAGAACCTTTTGCTATTGCGGGAGCAGCTGCTGGAGCTTTTCAACCGAGCTGCAAGAGTGAAAAGTGTGATGGCATGTCTATCTGAGAAGGAAGGTTCGGTGCCGCAGCCTGTTGTGCACAATTTATATGCTGATAAGAGAAGGGGGTGCTTTTGGAACGTTTTCCTTCCTGACACTTCTGTCTCTGTGAGCTTTAGCTGCTTGGACTCAGGGATACCGAAGGTATGTGAAAGTGACTGGGATGCGAGAATCATGTTGCACAGGGAACAGGGAAGGTCAGCAAATGTTTCCTGTCCTGGCACATCTCTCAGTCTGAACTGCAGCTGCAGATGCTTCACTTCCGCCAAGGACTCTGCCACCTTGAGAGAAGGATGCGCTCTATGGAGTTGAGAAAGAAAGTGCGTCTCACTAGCTTCTTTCCTCTACTTCATAGACAGCAAAGGGGCTATGAAAGGCAGCACTGGCTTTTTGTTCTAGGACTTCTTCTTTACAAGCAGCTGCTGGATGTTTGGAAGGGGGTTTGGGATATGCAAAAATGAGAGGCTAAGATGGTAAGAGGGTAAGATGGAAGTCATCTGGCAAAAGCAGAGCTCACAAAAGGGCCAGCTGAGAAAGCTCTTGCTGCCTACAACTTCAACTGCACCCCTCAAAGCAGCAGCACACACGCTGCTCTCGGCACTTTCCTTCTCAGCTCTACGCACCATCCTAAGCCTTGCCTCTCCCACACTCAGGATCCAAAGACAACGGCACCAGGGACTGCTCACACACTAAAGGCACCAGGACAAAAGGCTCACCAGCTTGGCCTTTGCATTCCCGCTGACAGCTCCACAGCTTGAACCCAGAGAACTGCCTGCTGCCAACAGCCTTTCCAATCACTCTGAGCACCTCATGACAAGGAGTGTGGGGAATGAATCTCCAGCAGCCTCCTGCCCCAGGCTGTCCCCCGGGAGCAGCCCTGCTCCAGGCTGTGACTGCCACCTGCACAGCCAAAGGACCCAGAGCCGGTGTTACACACCACGGCTGTGCCTGGCACAGAGACACCAGTGGCCACACAAGTGGCCATGGCACTGTCCACACACAGTCCCTGCTGCTGCTCCCCCAGCCGCTGGCACCAACTCCCAGCCACCCACTCCTAAAGCCACGGGGCCCACTGGGACACTGCGGGGGCTCGTGGAAGCCAGCGGCCATTGTGACACAGCGGGGCTGCACAGAGCCCACGGTGCTTTGTGACCCGTGGCTCCCAGGAGAGCCTTTGTGATGCTGGGGAACTACAAGGAAGCCTGGCTCCTCTGTGACACCACCACAGAAGCTCAGGGGAGCCCTTGAGACTGTGCTGATGCTATTGAACCTGATGCAACCCTGCCTCCTCTGTGACACCACAGAAGCTCTTGGAGCCCTGGAGACCGTGGTGATGCTATGGAACCTGATGCAACCCTGCCTCCTCTGTGACACCACAGAACCTCTGGGAGCCCTGGAGACCGTGCTGATGCTATGGAACCTGATGCAACCCTGCCTCCACTGTGACACCACAGAAGCTCAGGGAGCCCTGGAGACTGTGGTGATGCTATGGAACCTGATGCAACCCTGCCTCCACTGTGACACCACAGAACCTCTGGGAGCCCTGGAGACCGTGCTGATGCTATGGAACCTGATGCAACCCTGCCTCCACTGTGACACCACAGAAGCTCGGGGAGCTCTGCAGACCGTGGGGATGCTGGCGAAGCTGACGGAACCCTGGGCACCACAGTGACGCTATGGAACCTGGTGGAACCGAGGGGCCACAGTGACACTGTGGGGCCTTTTGGAAGCAACAGGACCCTGGTGGGAAGCCACGGGATGATTAATCCTGCACGAACCTGCTCCAGGTGGGCTCCTCTCTCCCGGCTTCCACAGGTGCTGCTAGGATCCCACTCCGGCACTGGCTTGGCACGGGCTCACGGCTTCCTTTGGCAATGGCTCTGCTCCAGGATGGCATGCTGCAGAGAATGCAGGTAGATTTTGTGCTCACTCCTGGCATGCAGCTGGACAATAAAGCCTGATCCAGCCCCCCCTCAGCATATGTCCGGCTCTGGCATTGGGGCGGGGCAACTTTGGGAGCAGCCCCAGCCCTGCTCCTGCTCCCGGCTGGGCACCCAGCTGCTGGGACACAGGTGTGTCCTGATGCCACCGTCTACTCCTTTGAGAAGGGGAGGACAGAGTGCATCAGGGAGTTTGGTGTGGCTTACATGCGGCAAGGAGAAGGTGCAGCCCCAAACTGGCTTTCACTTCTAGAACCTTTTGCTATTGCGGGAGCAGCTGCTGGAGCTTTTCAACCGAGCTGCAAGAGTGAAAAGTGTGATGGCATGTCTATCTGAGAAGGAAGGTTCGGTGCCGCAGCCTGTTGTGCACAATTTATATGCTGATAAGAGAAGGGGGTGCTTTTGCAACGTTTTCCTTCCTGACACTTCTGTCTCTGTGAGCTTTAGCTGCTTGGACTCAGGGATACCGAAGGTATGTGAAAGTGACTGGGATGCGAGAATCATGTTGCACAGGGAACAGGGAAGGTCAGCAAATGTTTCCTGTCCTGGCACATCTCTCAGTCTGAACTGCAGCTGCAGATGCTTCACTTCCGCCAAGGACTCTGCCACCTTGAGAGAAGGATGCGCTCTATGGAGTTGAGAAAGAAAGTGCGTCTCACTAGCTTCTTTCCTCTACTTCATAGACAGCAAAGGGGCTATGAAAGGCAGCACTGGCTTTTTGTTCTAGGACTTCTTCTTTACAAGCAGCTGCTGGATGTTTGGAAGGGGGTTTG
Source organism: Aphelocoma coerulescens (assembly GCF_041296385.1). Taxonomy (NCBI): domain Eukaryota; kingdom Metazoa; phylum Chordata; class Aves; order Passeriformes; family Corvidae; genus Aphelocoma; species Aphelocoma coerulescens. Next base: position 68,151 of record NW_027183677.1, on the reverse strand, counting down.
GGATATGCAAAAATGAGAGGCTAAGATGGTAAGAGGGTAAGATGGAAGTCATCTGGCAAAAGCAGAGCTCACAAAAGGGCCAGCTGAGAAAGCTCTTGCTGCCTACAACTTCAACTGCACCCCTCAAAGCAGCAGCACACACGCTGCTCTCGGCACTTTCCTTCTCAGCTCTACGCACCATCCTAAGCCTTGCCTCTCCCACACTCAGGATCCAAAGACAACGGCACCAGGGACTGCTCACACACTAAAGGCACCAGGACAAAAGGCTCACCAGCTTGGCCTTTGCATTCCCGCTGACAGCTCCACAGCTTGAACCCAGAGAACTGCCTGCTGCCAACAGCCTTTCCAATCACTCTGAGCACCTCATGACAAGGAGTGTGGGGAATGAATCTCCAGCAGCCTCCTGCCCCAGGCTGTCCCCCGGGAGCAGCCCTGCTCCAGGCCGTGACTGCCACCTGCACAGCCAAAGGACCCAGAGCCGGTGTTACACACCACGGCTATGCCTGGCACAGAGACACCAGTGGCCACACAAGTGGCCATGGCACTGTCCACACACAGTCCCTGCTGCTGCTCCCCCAGCCGCTGGCACCAACTCCCAGCCACCCACTCCTAAAGCCACGGGGCCCACTGGGACACTGCGGGGGCTCGTGGAAGCCAGCGGCCATTGTGACACAGCGGGGCTGCACAGAGCCCACGGTGCTTTGTGACCCGTGGCTCCCAGGAGAGCCTTTGTGATGCTGGGGAACTACAAGGAAGCCTGGCTCCTCTGTGACACCACCACAGAAGCTCAGGGGAGCCCTGGAGACTGTGCTGATGCTATTGAACCTGATGCAACCCTGCCTCCTCTGTGACACCACAGAAGCTCTTGGAGCCCTGGAGACCGTGGTGATGCTATGGAACCTGATGCAACCCTGCCTCCTCTGTGACACCACAGAACCTCTGGGAGCTCTGCAGACCGTGGGGATGCTGGCGAAGCTGACGGAACCCTGGGCACCACAGTGACGCTATGGAACCTGGTGGAACCGAGGGGCCACAGTGACACTGTGGGGCCTTTTGGAAGCAACAGGACCCTGGTGGGAAGCCACGGGATGATTAATCCTGCACGAACCTGCTCCAGGTGGGCTCCTCTCTCCCGGCTTCCACAGGTGCTGCTAGGATCCCACTCCGGCACTGGCTTGGCACGGGCTGACAGCTTCCTTTGGCAATGGCTCTGCTCCAGGATGGCATGCTGCAGAGAATGCAGGTAGATTTTGTGCTCACTCCTGGCATGCAGCTGGACAATAAAGCCTGATCCAGCCCCCCCTCAGCATATGTCCGGCTCTGGCATTGGGGCGGGGCAACTTTGGGAGCAGCCCCAGCCCTGCTCCTGCTCCCGGCTGGGCACCCAGCTGCTGGGACACAGGTGTGTCCTGATGCCACCGTCTACTCCTTTGAGAAGGGGAGGACAGAGTGCATCAGGGAGTTTGGTGTGGCTTACATGCGGCAAGGAGAAGGTGCAGCCCCAAACTGGCTTTCACTTCTAGAACCTTTTGCTATTGCGGGAGCAGCTGCTGGAGCTTTTCAACCGAGCTGCAAGAGTGAAAAGTGTGATGGCATGTCTATCTGAGAAGGAAGGTTCGGTGCCGCAGCCTGTTGTGCACAATTTATATGCTGATAAGAGAAGGGGGTGCTTTTGCAACGTTTTCCTTCCTGACACTTCTGTCTCTGTGAGCTTTAGCTGCTTGGACTCAGGGATACCGAAGGTATGTGAAAGTGACTGGGATGCGAGAATCATGTTGCACAGGGAACAGGGAAGGTCAGCAAATGTTTCCTGTCCTGGCACATCTCTCAGTCTGAACTGCAGCTGCAGATGCTTCACTTCCGCCAAGGACTCTGCCACCTTGAGAGAAGGATGCGCTCTATGGAGTTGAGAAAGAAAGTGCGTCTCACTAGCTTCTTTCCTCGACTTCATAGACAGCAAAGGGGCTATGAAAGGCAGCACTGGCTTTTTGTTCTAGGACTTCTTCTTTACAAGCAGCTGCTGGATGTTTGGAAGGGGGTTTGGGATATGCAAAAATGAGAGGCTAAGATGGTAAGAGGGTAAGATGGAAGTCATCTGGCAAAAGCAGAGCTCACAAAAGGGCCAGCTGAGAAAGCTCTTGCTGCCTACAACTTCAACTGCACCCCTCAAAGCAGCAGCACACACGCTGCTCTCGGCACTTTCCTTCTCAGCTCTACGCACCATCCTAAGCCTTGCCTCTCCCACACTCAGGATCCAAAGACAACGGCACCAGGGACTGCTCACACACTAAAGGCACCAGGACAAAAGGCTCACCAGCTTGGCCTTTGCATTCCCGCTGACAGCTCCACAGCTTGAACCCAGAGAACTGCCTGCTGCCAACAGCCTTTCCAATCACTCTGAGCACCTCATGACAAGGAGTGTGGGGAATGAATCTCCAGCAGCCTCCTGCCCCAGGCTGTCCCCCGGGAGCAGCCCTGCTCCAGGCTGTGACTGCCACCTGCACAGCCAAAGGACCCAGAGCCGGTGTTACACACCACGGCTGTGCCTGGCACAGAGACACCAGTGGCCACACAAGTGGCCATGGCACTGTCCACACACAGTCCCTGCTGCTGCTCCCCCAGCCGCTGGCACCAACTCCCAGCCACCCACTCCTAAAGCCACGGGGCCCACTGGGACACTGCGGGGGCTCGTGGAAGCCAGCGGCCATTGTGACACAGCGGGGCTGCACAGAGCCCACGGTGCTTTGTGACCCGTGGCTCCCAGGAGAGCCTTTGTGATGCTGGGGAACTACAAGGAAGCCTGGCTCCTCTGTGACACCACCACAGAAGCTCAGGGGAGCCCTTGAGACTGTGCTGATGCTATTGAACCTGATGCAACCCTGCCTCCTCTGTGACACCACAGAAGCTCTTGGAGCCCTGGAGACCGTGGTGATGCTATGGAACCTGATGCAACCCTGCCTCCTCTGTGACACCACAGAACCTCTGGGAGCCCTGGAGACCGTGCTGATGCTATGGAACCTGATGCAACCCTGCCTCCACTGTGACACCACAGAAGCTCAGGGAGCCCTGGAGACTGTGGTGATGCTATGGAACCTGATGCAACCCTGCCTCCACTGTGACACCACAGAACCTCTGGGAGCCCTGGAGACCGTGCTGATGCTATGGAACCTGATGCAACCCTGCCTCCACTGTGACACCACAGAAGCTCGGGGAGCTCTGCAGACCGTGGGGATGCTGGCGAAGCTGACGGAACCCTGGGCACCACAGTGACGCTATGGAACCTGGTGGAACCGAGGGGCCACAGTGACACTGTGGGGCCTTTTGGAAGCAACAGGACCCTGGTGGGAAGCCACGGGATGATTAATCCTGCACGAACCTGCTCCAGGTGGGCTCCTCTCTCCCGGCTTCCACAGGTGCTGCTAGGATCCCACTCCGGCACTGGCTTGGCACGGGCTCACGGCTTCCTTTGGCAATGGCTCTGCTCCAGGATGGCATGCTGCAGAGAATGCAGGTAGATTTTGTGCTCACTCCTGGCATGCAGCTGGACAATAAAGCCTGATCCAGCCCCCCCTCAGCATATGTCCGGCTCTGGCATTGGGGCGGGGCAACTTTGGGAGCAGCCCCAGCCCTGCTCCTGCTCCCGGCTGGGCACCCAGCTGCTGGGACACAGGTGTGTCCTGATGCCACCGTCTACTCCTTTGAGAAGGGGAGGACAGAGTGCATCAGGGAGTTTGGTGTGGCTTACATGCGGCAAGGAGAAGGTGCAGCCCCAAACTGGCTTTCACTTCTAGAACCTTTTGCTATTGCGGGAGCAGCTGCTGGAGCTTTTCAACCGAGCTGCAAGAGTGAAAAGTGTGATGGCATGTCTATCTGAGAAGGAAGGTTCGGTGCCGCAGCCTGTTGTGCACAATTTATATGCTGATAAGAGAAGGGGGTGCTTTTGCAACGTTTTCCTTCCTGACACTTCTGTCTCTGTGAGCTTTAGCTGCTTGGACTCAGGGATACCGAAGGTATGTGAAAGTGACTGGGATGCGAGAATCATGTTGCACAGGGAACAGGGAAGGTCAGCAAATGTTTCCTGTCCTGGCACATCTCTCAGTCTGAACTGCAGCTGCAGATGCTTCACTTCCGCCAAGGACTCTGCCACCTTGAGAGAAGGATGCGCTCTATGGAGTTGAGAAAGAAAGTGCGTCTCACTAGCTTCTTTCCTCTACTTCATAGACAGCAAAGGGGCTATGAAAGGCAGCACTGGCTTTTTGTTCTAGGACTTCTTCTTTACAAGCAGCTGCTGGATGTTTGGAAGGGGGTTTGGGATATGCAAAAATGAGAGGCTAAGATGGTAAGAGGGTAAGATGGAAGTCATCTGGCAAAAGCAGAGCTCACAAAAGGGCCAGCTGAGAAAGCTCTTGCTGCCTACAACTTCAACTGCACCCCTCAAAGCAGCAGCACACACGCTGCTCTCGGCACTTTCCTTCTCAGCTCTACGCACCATCCTAAGCCTTGCCTCTCCCACACTCAGGATCCAAAGACAACGGCACCAGGGACTGCTCACACACTAAAGGCACCAGGACAAAAGGCTCACCAGCTTGGCCTTTGCATTCCCGCTGACAGCTCCACAGCTTGAACCCAGAGAACTGCCTGCTGCCAACAGCCTTTCCAATCACTCTGAGCACCTCATGACAAGGAGTGTGGGGAATGAATCTCCAGCAGCCTCCTGCCCCAGGCTGTCCCCCGGGAGCAGCCCTGCTCCAGGCTGTGACTGCCACCTGCACAGCCAAAGGACCCAGAGCCGGTGTTACACACCACGGCTGTGCCTGGCACAGAGACACCAGTGGCCACACAAGTGGCCATGGCACTGTCCACACACAGTCCCTGCTGCTGCTCCCCCAGCCGCTGGCACCAACTCCCAGCCACCCACTCCTAAAGCCACGGGGCCCACTGGGACACTGCGGGGGCTCGTGGAAGCCAGCGGCCCATGTGACACAGCGGGGCTGCACAGAGCCCACGGTGCTTTGTGACCCGTGGCTCCCAGGAGAGCCTTTGTGATGCTGGGGAACTACAAGGAAGCCTGGCTCCTCTGTGACACCACCACAGAAGCTCAGGGGAGCCCTGGAGGCCGTGCTGATGCTATTGAACCTGATGCAACCCTGCCTCCTCTGTGACACCACAGAACCTCTGGGAGCTCTGGAGACCGTGCTGATGCTATGGAACCTGATGCAACCCTGCCTCCACTGTGACACCACAGAAGCTCAGGGAGCCCTGGAGACTGTGGTGATGCTATGGAACCTGATGCAACCCTGCCTCCACTGTGACACCACAGAACCTCTGGGAGCCCTGGAGACCGTGCTGATGCTATGGAACCTGATGCAACCCTGCCTCCACTGTGACACCACAGAAGCTCGGGGAGCTCTGCAGACCGTGGGGATGCTGGCGAAGCTGACGGAACCCTGGGCACCACAGTGACGCTATGGAACCTGGTGGAACCGAGGGGCCACAGTGACACTGTGGGGCCTTTTGGAAGCAACAGGACCCTGGTGGGAAGCCACGGGATGATTAATCCTGCACGAACCTGCTCCAGGTGGGCTCCTCTCTCCCGGCTTCCACAGGTGCTGCTAGGATCCCACTCCGGCACTGGCTTGGCACGGGCTCACGGCTTCCTTTGGCAATGGCTCTGCTCCAGGATGGCATGCTGCAGAGAATGCAGGTAGATTTTGTGCTCACTCCTGGCATGCAGCTGGACAATAAAGCCTGATCCAGCCCCCCCTCAGCATATGTCCGGCTCTGGCATTGGGGCGGGGCAACTTTGGGAGCAGCCCCAGCCCTGCTCCTGCTCCCGGCTGGGCACCCAGCTGCTGGGACACAGGTGTGTCCTGATGCCACCGTCTACTCCTTTGAGAAGGGGAGGACAGAGTGCATCAGGGAGTTTGGTGTGGCTTACATGCGGCAAGGAGAAGGTGCAGCCCCAAACTGGCTTTCACTTCTAGAACCTTTTGCTATTGCGGGAGCAGCTGCTGGAGCTTTTCAACCGAGCTGCAAGAGTGAAAAGTGTGATGGCATGTCTATCTGAGAAGGAAGGTTCGGTGCCGCAGCCTGTTGTGCACAATTTATATGCTGATAAGAGAAGGGGGTGCTTTTGGAATGTTTTCCTTCCTGACACTTCTGTCTCTGTGAGCTTTAGCTGCTTGGACTCAGGGATACCGAAGGTATGTGAAAGTGACTGGGATGCGAGAATCATGTTGCACAGGGAACAGGGAAGGTCAGCAAATGTCTCCTGTCCTGGCACATCTCTCAGTCTGAACTGCAGCTGCAGATGCTTCACTTCCGCCAAGGACTCTGCCACCTTGAGAGAAGGATGCGCTCTATGGAGTTGAGAAAGAAAGTGCGTCTCACTAGCTTCTTTCCTCTACTTCATAGACAGCAAAGGGGCTATGAAAGGCAGCACTGGCTTTTTGTTCTAGGACTTCTTCTTTACAAGCAGCTGCTGGATGTTTGGAAGGGGGTTTGGGATATGCAAAAATGAGAGGCTAAGATGGTAAGAGGGTAAGATGGAAGTCATCTGGCAAAAGCAGAGCTCACAAAAGGGCCAGCTGAGAAAGCTCTTGCTGCCTACAACTTCAACTGCACCCCTCAAAGCAGCAGCACACACGCTGCTCTCGGCACTTTCCTTCTCAGCTCTACGCACCATCCTAAGCCTTGCCTCTTCCACACTCAGGATCCAAAGACAACGGCACCAGGGACTGCTCACACACTAAAGGCACCAGGACAAAAGGCTCACCAGCTTGGCCTTTGCATTCCCGCTGACAGCTCCACAGCTTGAACCCAGAGAACTGCCTGCTGCCAACAGCCTTTCCAATCACTCTGAGCACCTCATGACAAGGAGTGTGGGGAATGAATCTCCAGCAGCCTCCTGCCCCAGGCTGTCCCCCGGGAGCAGCCCTGCTCCAGGCCGTGACTGCCACCTGCACAGCCAAAGGACCCAGAGCCGGTGTTACACACCACGGCTGTGCCTGGCACAGAGACACCAGTGGCCACACAAGTGGCCATGGCACTGTCCACACACAGTCCCTGCTGCTGCTCCCCCAGCCGCTGGCACCAACTCCCAGCCACCCACTCCTAAAGCCACGGGGCCCACTGGGACACTGCGGGGGCTCGTGGAAGCCAGCGGCCATTGTGACACAGCGGGGCTGCACAGAGCCCACGGTGCTTTGTGACCCGTGGCTCCCAGGAGAGCCTTTGTGATGCTGGGGAACTACAAGGAAGCCTGGCTCCTCTGTGACACCACCACAGAAGCTCAGGGGAGCCCTGGAGACCGTGCTGATGCTATTGAACCTGATGCAACCCTGCCTCCTCTGTGACAACACAGAAGCTCTTGGAGCCCTGGAGACCGTGCTGATGCTATGGAACCTGATGCAACCCTGCCTCCTCTGTGACACCACAGAACCTCTGGGAGCCCTGGAGACCGTGCTGATGCTATGGAACCTGATGCAACCCTGCCTCCACTGTGACACCACAGAAGCTCAGGGAGCCCTGGAGACTGTGGTGATGCTATGGAACCTGATGCAACCCTGCCTCCACTGTGACACCACAGAACCTCTGGGAGCCCTGGAGACCGTGCTGATGCTATGGAACCTGATGCAACCCTGCCTCCACTGTGACACCACAGAAGCTCGGGGAGCTCTGCAGACCGTGGGGATGCTGGCGAAGCTGACGGAACCCTGGGCACCACAGTGACGCTATGGAACCTGGTGGAACCGAGGGGCCACAGTGACACTGTGGGGCCTTTTGGAAGCAACAGGACCCTGGTGGGAAGCCACGGGATGATTAATCCTGCACGAACCTGCTCCAGGTGGGCTCCTCTCTCCCGGCTTCCACAGGTGCTGCTAGGATCCCACTCCGGCACTGGCTTGGCACGGGCTCACGGCTTCCTTTGGCAATGGCTCTGCTCCAGGATGGCAAGCTGCAGAGAATGCAGGTAGATTTTGTGCTCACTCCTGGCATGCAGCTGGACAATAAAGCCTGATCCAGCCCCCCCTCAGCATATGTCCGGCTCTGGCATTGGGGCGGGGCAACTTTGGGAGCAGCCCCAGCCCTGCTCCTGCTCCCGGCTGGGCACCCAGCTGCTGGGACACAGGTGTGTCCTGATGCCACCGTCTACTCCTTTGAGAAGGGGAGGACAGAGTGCATCAGGGAGTTTGGTGTGGCTTACATGCGGCAAGGAGAAGGTGCAGCCCCAAACTGGCTTTCACTTCTAGAACCTTTTGCTATTGCGGGAGCAGCTGCTGGAGCTTTTCAACCGAGCTGCAAGAGTGAAAAGTGTGATGGCATGTCTATCTGAGAAGGAAGGTTCGGTGCTGCAGCCTGTTGTGCACAATTTATATGCTGATAAGAGAAGGGGGTGCTTTTGCAACGTTTTCCTTCCTGACACTTCTGTCTCTGTGAGCTTTAGCTGCTTGGACTCAGGGATACCGAAGGTATGTGAAAGTGACTGGGATGCGAGAATCATGTTGCACAGGGAACAGGGAAGGTCAGCAAATGTTTCCTGTCCTGGCACATCTCTCAGTCTGAACTGCAGCTGCAGATGCTTCACTTCCGCCAAGGACTCTGCCACCTTGAGAGAAGGATGCGCTCTATGGAGTTGAGAAAGAAAGTGCGTCTCACTAGCTTCTTTCCTCTACTTCATAGACAGCAAAGGGGCTATGAAAGGCAGCACTGGCTTTTTGTTCTAGGACTTCTTCTTTACAAGCAGCTGCTGGATGTTTGGAAGGGGGTTTGGGATATGCAAAAATAAGAGGCTAAGATGGTAAGAGGGTAAGATGGAAGTCATCTGGCAAAAGCAGAGCTCACAAAAGGGCCAGCTGAGAAAGCTCTTGCTGCCTACAACTTCAACTGCACCCCTCAAAGCAGCAGCACACACGCTGCTCTCGGCACTTTCCTTCTCAGCTCTACGCACCATCCTAAGCCTTGCCTCTCCCACACTCAGGATCCAAAGACAACGGCACCAGGGACTGCTCACACACTAAAGGCACCAGGACAAAAGGCTCACCAGCTTGGCCTTTGCATTCCCGCTGACAGCTCCACAGCTTGAACCCAGAGAACTGCCTGCTGCCAACAGCCTTTCCAATCACTCTGAGCACCTCATGACAAGGAGTGTGGGGAATGAATCTCCAGCAGCCTCCTGCCCCAGGCTGTCCCCCGGGAGCAGCCCTGCTCCAGGCCGTGACTGCCACCTGCACAGCCAAAGGACCCAGAGCCGGTGTTACACACCACGGCTGTGCCTGGCACAGAGACACCAGTGGCCACACAAGTGGCCATGGCACTGTCCACACACAGTCCCTGCTGCTGCTCCCCCAGCCGCTGGCACCAACTCCCAGCCACCCACTCCTAAAGCCACGGGGCCCACTGGGACACTGCGGGGGCTCGTGGAAGCCAGCGGCCATTGTGACACAGCGGGGCTGCACAGAGCCCACGGTGCTTTGTGACCCGTGGCTCCCAGGAGAGCCTTTGTGATGCTGGGGAACTACAAGGAAGCCTGGCTCCTCTGTGACACCACCACAGAAGCTCAGGGGAGCCCTGGAGACCGTGCTGATGCTATTGAACCTGATGCAACCCTGCCTCCTCTGTGACACCACAGAAGCTCTTGGAGCCCTGGAGACCGTGGTGATGCTATGGAACCTGATGCAACCCTGCCTCCTCTGTGACACCACAGAACCTCTGGGAGCCCTGGAGACCGTGCTGATGCTATGGAACCTGATGCAACCCTGCCTCCACTGTGACACCACAGAAGCTCAGGGAGCCCTGGAGACTGTGGTGATGCTATGGAACCTGATGCAACCCTGCCTCCACTGTGACACCACAGAACCTCTGGGAGCCCTGGAGACCGTGCTGATGCTATGGAACCTGATGCAACCCTGCCTCCACTGTGACACCACAGAAGCTCGGGGAGCTCTGCAGACCGTGGGGATGCTGGCGAAGCTGACGGAACCCTGGGCACCACAGTGACGCTATGGAACCTGGTGGAACCGAGGGGCCACAGTGACACTGTGGGGCCTTTTGGAAGCAACAGGACCCTGGTGGGAAGCCACGGGATGATTAATCCTGCACGAACCTGCTCCAGGTGGGCTCCTCTCTCCCGGCTTCCACAGGTGCTGCTAGGATCCCACTCCGGCACTGGCTTGGCACGGGCTCACGGCTTCCTTTGGCAATGGCTCTGCTCCAGGATGGCATGCTGCAGAGAATGCAGGTAGATTTTGTGCTCACTCCTGGCATGCAGCTGGACAATAAAGCCTGATCCAGCCCCCCCTCAGCATATGTCCGGCTCTGGCATTGGGGCGGGGCAACTTTGGGAGCAGCCCCAGCCCTGCTCCTGCTCCCGGCTGGGCACCCAGCTGCTGGGACACAGGTGTGTCCTGATGCCACCGTCTACTCCTTTGAGAAGGGGAGGACAGAGTGCATCAGGGAGTTTGGTGTGGCTTACATGCGGCAAGGAGAAGGTGCAGCCCCAAACTGGCTTTCACTTCTAGAACCTTTTGCTATTGCGGGAGCAGCTGCTGGAGCTTTTCAACCGAGCTGCAAGAGTGAAAAGTGTGATGGCATGTCTATCTGAGAAGGAAGGTTCGGTGCCGCAGCCTGTTGTGCACAATTTATATGCTGATAAGAGAAGGGGGTGCTTTTGGAACGTTTTCCTTCCTGACACTTCTGTCTCTGTGAGCTTTAGCTGCTTGGACTCAGGGATACCGAAGGTATGTGAAAGTGACTGGGATGCGAGAATCATGTTGCACAGGGAACAGGGAAGGTCAGCAAATGTTTCCTGTCCTGGCACCTCTCTCAGTCTGAACTGCAGCTGCAGATGCTTCACTTCCGCCAAGGACTCTGCCACCTTGAGAGAAGGATGCGCTCTATGGAGTTGAGAAAGAAAGTGCGTCTCACTAGCTTCTTTCCTCTACTTCATAGACAGCAAAGGGGCTATGAAAGGCAGCACTGGCTTTTTGTTCTAGGACTTCTTCTTTACAAGCAGCTGCTGGATGTTTGGAAGGGGGTTTGGGATATGCAAAAATGAGAGGCTAAGATGGTAAGAGGGTAAGATGGAAGTCATCTGGCAAAAGCAGAGCTCACAAAAGGGCCAGCTGAGAAAGCTCTTGCTGCCTACAACTTCAACTGCACCCCTCAAAGCAGCAGCACACACGCTGCTCTCGGCACTTTCCTTCTCAGCTCTACGCACCATCCTAAGCCTTGCCTCTCCCACACTCAGGATCCAAAGACAACGGCACCAGGGACTGCTCACACACTAAAGGCACCAGGACAAAAGGCTCACCAGCTTGGCCTTTGCATTCCCGCTGACAGCTCCACAGCTTGAACCCAGAGAACTGCCTGCTGCCAACAGCCTTTCCAATCACTCTGAGCACCTCATGACAAGGAGTGTGGGGAATGAATCTCCAGCAGCCTCCTGCCCCAGGCTGTCCCCCGGGAGCAGCCCTGCTCCAGGCCGTGACTGCCACCTGCACAGCCAAAGGACCCAGAGCCGGTGTTACACACCACGGCTGTGCCTGGCACAGAGACACCAGTGGCCACACAAGTGGCCATGGCACTGTCCACACACAGTCCCTGCTGCTGCTCCCCCAGCCGCTGGCACCAACTCCCAGCCACCCACTCCTAAAGCCACGGGGCCCACTGGGACACTGCGGGGGCTCGTGGAAGCCAGCGGCCATTGTGACACAGCGGGGCTGCACAGAGCCCACGGTGCTTTGTGACCCGTGGCTCCCAGGAGAGCCTTTGTGATGCTGGGGAACTACAAGGAAGCCTGCCTCCTCTGTGACACCACCACAGAAGCTCAGGGGAGCCCTGGAGACCGTGCTGATGCTATTGAACCTGATGCAACCCTGCCTCCTCTGTGACACCACAGAAGCTCAGGGAGCCCTGGAGACCGTGGTGATGCTATGGAACCTGATGCAACCCTGCCTCCTCTGTGACACCACAGAACCTCTGGGAGCCCTGGAGACCGTGCTGATGCTATGGAACCTGATGCAACCCTGCCTCCACTGTGACACCACAGAAGCTCAGGGAGCCCTGGAGACTGTGGTGATGCTATGGAACCTGATGCAACCCTGCCTCCACTGTGACACCACAGAACCTCTGGGAGCCCTGGAGACCGTGCTGATGCTATGGAACCTGATGCAACCCTGCCTCCACTGTGACACCACAGAAGCTCGGGGAGCTCTGCAGACCGTGGGGATGCTGGCGAAGCTGACGGAACCCTGGGCACCACAGTGACGCTATGGAACCTGGTGGAACCGAGGGGCCACAGTGACACTGTGGGGCCTTTTGGAAGCAACAGGACCCTGGTGGGAAGCCACGGGATGATTAATCCTGCACGAACCTGCTCCAGGTGGGCTCCTCTCTCCCGGCTTCCACAGGTGCTGCTAGGATCCCACTCCGGCACTGGCTTGGCACGGGCTCACGGCTTCCTTTGGCAATGGCTCTGCTCCAGGATGGCATGCTGCAGAGAATGCAGGTAGATTTTGTGCTCACTCCTGGCATGCAGCTGGACAATAAAGCCTGATCCAGCCCCCCCTCAGCATATGTCCGGCTCTGGCATTGGGGCGGGGCAACTTTGGGAGCAGCCCCAGCCCTGCTCCTGCTCCCGGCTTGGCACCCAGCTGCTGGGACACAGGTGTGTCCTGATGCCACCGTCTACTCCTTTGAGAAGGGGAGGACAGAGTGCATCAGGGAGTTTGGTGTGGCTTACATGCGGCAAGGAGAAGGTGCAGCCCCAAACTGGCTTTCACTTCTAGAACCTTTTGCTATTGCGGGAGCAGCTGCTGGAGCTTTTCAACCGAGCTGCAAGAGTGAAAAGTGTGATGGCATGTCTATCTGAGAAGGAAGGTTCGGTGCCGCAGCCTGTTGTGCACAATTTATATGCTGATAAGAGAAGGGGGTGCTTTTGGAACGTTTTCCTTCCTGACACTTCTGTCTCTGTGAGCTTTAGCTGCTTGGACTCAGGGATACCGAAGGTATGTGAAAGTGACTGGGATGCGAGAATCATGTTGCACAGGGAACAGGGAAGGTCAGCAAATGTTTCCTGTCCTGGCACATCTCTCAGTCTGAACTGCAGCTGCAGATGCTTCACTTCCGCCAAGGACTCTGCCACCTTGAGAGAAGGATGCGCTCTATGGAGTTGAGAAAGAAAGTGCGTCTCACTAGCTTCTTTCCTCTACTTCATAGACAGCAAAGGGGCTATGAAAGGCAGCACTGGCTTTTTGTTCTAGGACTTCTTCTTTACAAGCAGCTGCTGGATGTTTGGAAGGGGGTTTGGGATATGCAAAAATGAGAGGCTAAGATGGTAAGAGGGTAAGATGGAAGTCATCTGGCAAAAGCAGAGCTCACAAAAGGGCCAGCTGAGAAAGCTCTTGCTGCCTACAACTTCAACTGCACCCCTCAAAGCAGCAGCACACACGCTGCTCTCGGCACTTTCCTTCTCAGCTCTACGCACCATCCTAAGCCTTGCCTCTCCCACACTCAGGATCCAAAGACAACGGCACCAGGGACTGCTCACACACTAAAGGCACCAGGACAAAAGGCTCACCAGCTTGGCCTTTGCATTCCCGCTGACAGCTCCACAGCTTGAACCCAGAGAACTGCCTGCTGCCAACAGCCTTTCCAATCACTCTGAGCACCTCATGACAAGGAGTGTGGGGAATGAATCTCCAGCAGCCTCCTGCCCCAGGCTGTCCCCCGGGAGCAGCCCTGCTCCAGGCCGTGACTGCCACCTGCACAGCCAAAGGACCCAGAGCCGGTGTTACACACCACGGCTGTGCCTGGCACAGAGACACCAGTGGCCACACAAGTGGCCATGGCACTGTCCACACACAGTCCCTGCTGCTGCTCCCCCAGCCGCTGGCACCAACTCCCAGCCACCCACTCCTAAAGCCACGGGGCCCACTGGGACACTGCGGGGGCTCGTGGAAGCCAGCGGCCATTGTGACACAGCGGGGCTGCACAGAGCCCACGGTGCTTTGTGACCCGTGGCTCCCAGGAGAGCCTTTGTGATGCTGGGGAACTACAAGGAAGCCTGGCTCCTCTGTGACACCACCACAGAAGCTCAGGGGAGCCCTGGAGACCGTGCTGATGCTATGGAACCTGATGCAACCCTGCCTCCTCTGTGACACCACAGAACCTCTGGGAGCCCTGGAGACCGTGCTGATGCTATGGAACCTGATGCAACCCTGCCTCCACTGTGACACCACAGAAGCTCAGGGAGCCCTGGAGACTGTGCTGATGCTATTGAACCTGATGCAACCCTGCCTCCTCTGTGACACCACAGAAGCTCTTGGAGCCCTGGAGACCGTGGTGATGCTATGGAACCTGATGCAACCCTGCCTCCTCTGTGACACCACAGAACCTCTGGGAGCCCTGGAGACCGTGCTGATGCTATGGAACCTGATGCAACCCTGCCTCCACTGTGACACCACAGAAGCTCAGGGAGCCCTGGAGACTGTGGTGATGCTATGGAACCTGATGCAACCCTGCCTCCACTGTGACACCACAGAACCTCTGGGAGCCCTGGAGACCGTGCTGATGCTATGGAACCTGATGCAACCCTGCCTCCACTGTGACACCACAGAAGCTCGGGGAGCTCTGCAGACCGTGGGGATGCTGGCGAAGCTGACGGAACCCTGGGCACCACAGTGACGCTATGGAACCTGGTGGAACCGAGGGGCCACAGTGACACTGTGGGGCCTTTTGGAAGCAACAGGACCCTGGTGGGAAGCCACGGGATGATTAATCCTGCACGAACCTGCTCCAGGTGGGCTCCTCTCTCCCGGCTTCCACAGGTGCTGCAAGGATCCCACTCCGGCACTGGCTTGGCACGGGCTGACGGCTTCCTTTGGCAATGGCTCTGCTCCAGGATGGCATGCTGCAGAGAATGCAGGTAGATTTTGTGCTCACTCCTGGCATGCAGCTGGACAATAAAGCCTGATCCAGCCCCCCCTCAGCATATGTCCGGCTCTGGCATTGGGGCGGGGCAACTTTGGGAGCAGCCCCAGCCCTGCTCCTGCTCCCGGCTGGGCACCCAGCTGCTGGGACACAGGTGTGTCCTGATGCCACCGTCTACTCCTTTGAGAAGGGGAGGACAGAGTGCATCAGGGAGTTTGGTGTGGCTTACATGCGGCAAGGAGAAGGTGCAGCCCCAAACTGGCTTTCACTTCTAGAACCTTTTGCTATTGCGGGAGCAGCTGCTGGAGCTTTTCAACCGAGCTGCAAGAGTGAAAAGTGTGATGGCATGTCTATCTGAGAAGGAAGGTTCGGTGCCGCAGCCTGTTGTGCACAATTTATATGCTGATAAGAGAAGGGGGTGCTTTTGCAACGTTTTCCTTCCTGACACTTCTGTCTCTGTGAGCTTTAGCTGCTTGGACTCAGGGATACCGAAGGTATGTGAAAGTGACTGGGATGCGAGAATCATGTTGCACAGGGAACAGGGAAGGTCAGCAAATGTTTCCTGTCCTGGCACATCTCTCAGTCTGAACTGCAGCTGCAGATGCTTCACTTCCGCCAAGGACTCTGCCACCTTGAGAGAAGGATGCGCTCTATGGAGTTGAGAAAGAAAGTGCGTCTCACTAGCTTCTTTCCTCTACTTCATAGACAGCAAAGGGGCTATGAAAGGCAGCACTGGCTTTTTGTTCTAGGACTTCTTCTTTACAAGCAGCTGCTGGATGTTTGGAAGGGGGTTTGGGATATGCAAAAATGAGAGGCTAAGATGGTAAGAAGGTAAGATGGAAGTCATCTGGCAAAAGCAGAGCTCACAAAAGGGCCAGCTGAGAAAGCTCTTGCTGCCTACAACTTCAACTGCACCCCTCAAAGCAGCAGCACACACGCTGCTCTCGGCACTTTCCTTCTCAGCTCTACGCACCATCCTAAGCCTTGCCTCTCCCACACTCAGGATCCAAAGACAACGGCACCAGGGACTGCTCACACACTAAAGGCACCAGGACAAAAGGCTCACCAGCTTGGCCTTTGCATTCCCGCTGACAGCTCCACAGCTTGAACCCAGAGAACTGCCTGCTGCCAACAGCCTTTCCAATCACTCTGAGCACCTCATGACAAGGAGTGTGGGGAATGAATCTCCAGCAGCCTCCTGCCCCAGGCTGTCCCCCAGGAGCAGCCCTGCTCCAGGCCGTGACTGCCACCTGCACAGCCAAAGGACCCAGAGCCGGTGTTACACACCACGGCTGTGCCTGGCACAGAGACACCAGTGGCCACACAAGTGGCCATGGCACTGTCCACACACAGTCCCTGCTGCTGCTCCCCCAGCCGCTGGCACCAACTCCCAGCCACCCACTCCTAAAGCCACGGGGCCCACTGGGACACTGCGGGGGCTCGTGGAAGCCAGCGGCCATTGTGACACAGCGGGGCTGCACAGAGCCCACGGTGCTTTGTGACCCGTGGCTCCCAGGAGAGCCTTTGTGATGCTGGGGAACTACAAGGAAGCCTGGCTCCTCTGTGACACCACCACAGAAGCTCAGGGGAGCCCTGGAGACTGTGCTGATGCTATTGAACCTGATGCAACCCTGCCTCCTCTGTGACACCACAGAAGCTCTTGGAGCCCTGGAGACCGTGCTGATGCTATGGAACCTGATGCAACCCTGCCTCCTCTGTGACACCACAGAACCTCTGGGAGCTCTGGAGACCGTGCTGATGCTATGGAACCTGATGCAACCCTGCCTCCACTGTGACACCACAGAAGCTCAGGGAGCCCTGGAGACTGTGGTGATGCTATGGAACCTGATGCAACCCTGCCTCCACTGTGACACCACAGAACCTCTGGGAGCCCTGGAGACCGTGCTGATGCTATGGAACCTGATGCAACCCTGCCTCCACTGTGACACCACAGAAGCTCGGGGAGCTCTGCAGACCGTGGGGATGCTGGCGAAGCTGACGGAACCCTGGGCACCACAGTGACGCTATGGAACCTGGTGGAACCGAGGGGCCACAGTGACACTGTGGGGCCTTTTGGAAGCAACAGGACCCTGGTGGGAAGCCACGGGATGATTAATCCTGCACGAACCTGCTCCAGGTGGGCTCCTCTCTCCCGGCTTCCACAGGTGCTGCTAGGATCCCACTCCGGCACTGGCTTGGCACGGGCTCACGGCTTCCTTTGGCAATGGCTCTGCTCCAGGATGGCATGCTGCAGAGAATGCAGGTAGATTTTGTGCTCACTCCTGGCATGCAGCTGGACAATAAAGCCTGATCCAGCCCCCCCTCAGCATATGTCCGGCTCTGGCATTGGGGCGGGGCAACTTTGGGAGCAGCCCCAGCCCTGCTCCTGCTCCCGGCTGGGCACCCAGCTGCTGGGACACAGGTGTGTCCTGATGCCACCATCTACTCCTTTGAGAAGGGGAGGACAGAGTGCATCAGGGAGTTTGGTGTGGCTTACATGCGGCAAGGAGAAGGTGCAGCCCCAAACTGGCTTTCACTTCTAGAACCTTTTGCTATTGCGGGAGCAGCTGCTGGAGCTTTTCAACCGAGCTGCAAGAGTGAAAAGTGTGATGGCATGTCTATCTGAGAAGGAAGGTTCGGTGCCGCAGCCTGTTGTGCACAATTTATATGCTGATAAGAGAAGGGGGTGCTTTTGGAACGTTTTCCTTCCTGACACTTCTGTCTCTGTGAGCTTTAGCTGCTTGGACTCAGGGGTACCGAAGGTATGTGAAAGTGACTGGGATGCGAGAATCATGTTGCACAGGGAACAGGGAAGGTCAGCAAATGTTTCCTGTCCTGGCACATCTCTCAGTCTGAACTGCAGCTGCAGATGCTTCACTTCCGCCAAGGACTCTGCCACCTTGAGAGAAGGATGCGCTCTATGGAGTTGAGAAAGAAAGTGCGTCTCACTAGCTTCTTTCCTCTACTTCATAGACAGCAAAGGGGCTATGAAAGGCAGCACTGGCTTTTTGTTCTAGGACTTCTTCTTTACAAGCAGCTGCTGGATGTTTGGAAGGGGGTTTGGGATATGCAAAAATGAGAGGCTAAGATGGTAAGAGGGTAAGATGGAAGTCATCTGGCAAAAGCAGAGCTCACAAAAGGGCCAGCTGAGAAAGCTCTTGCTGCCTACAACTTCAACTGCACCCCTCAAAGCAGCAGCACACACGCTGCTCTCGGCACTTTCCTTCTCAGCTCTACGCACCATCCTAAGCCTTGCCTCTCCCACACTCAGGATCCAAAGACAACGGCACCAGGGACTGCTCACACACTAAAGGCACCAGGACAAAAGGCTCACCAGCTTGGCCTTTGCATTCCCGCTGACAGCTCCACAGCTTGAACCCAGAGAACTGCCTGCTGCCAACAGCCTTTCCAATCACTCTGAGCACCTCATGACAAGGAGTGTGGGGAATGAATCTCCAGCAGCCTCCTGCCCCAGGCTGTCCCCCGGGAGCAGCCCTGCTCCAGGCCGTGACTGCCACCTGCACAGCCAAAGGACCCAGAGCCGGTGTTACACACCACGGCTGTGCCTGGCACAGAGACACCAGTGGCCACACAAGTGGCCATGGCACTGTCCACACACAGTCCCTGCTGCTGCTCCCCCAGCCGCTGGCACCAACTCCCAGCCACCCACTCCTAAAGCCACGGGGCCCACTGGGACACTGCGGGGGCTCGTGGAAGCCAGCGGCCATTGTGACACAGCGGGGCTGCACAGAGCCCACGGTGCTTTGTGACCCGTGGCTCCCAGGAGAGCCTTTGTGATGCTGGGGAACTACAAGGAAGCCTGGCTCCTCTGTGACACCACCACAGAAGCTCAGGGGAGCCCTGGAGACCGTGCTGATGCTATTGAACCTGATGCAACCCTGCCTCCTCTGTGACACCACAGAAGCTCTTGGAGCCCTGGAGACCGTGGTGATGCTATGGAACCTGATGCAACCCTGCCTCCTCTGTGACACCACAGAACCTCTGGGAGCCCTGGAGACCGTGCTGATGCTATGGAACCTGATGCAACCCTGCCTCCACTGTGACACCACAGAAGCTCAGGGAGCCCTGGAGACTGTGGTGATGCTATGGAACCTGATGCAACCCTGCCTCCACTGTGACACCACAGAACCTCTGGGAGCCCTGGAGACCGTGCTGATGCTATGGAACCTGATGCAACCCTGCCTCCACTGTGACACCACAGAAGCTCGGGGAGCTCTGCAGACCGTGGGGATGCTGGCGAAGCTGACGGAACCCTGGGCACCACAGTGACGCTATGGAACCTGGTGGAACCGAGGGGCCACAGTGACACTGTGGGGCCTTTTGGAAGCAACAGGACCCTGGTGGGAAGCCACGGGATGATTAATCCTGCACGAACCTGCTCCAGGTGGGCTCCTCTCTCCCGGCTTCCACAGGTGCTGCTAGGATCCCACTCCGGCACTGGCTTGGCACGGGCTCACGGCTTCCTTTGGCAATGGCTCTGCTCCAGGATGGCATGCTGCAGAGAATGCAGGTAGATTTTGTGCTCACTCCTGGCATGCAGCTGGACAATAAAGCCTGATCCAGCCCCCCCTCAGCATATGTCCGGCTCTGGCATTGGGGCGGGGCAACTTTGGGAGCAGCCCCAGCCCTGCTCCTGCTCCCGGCTGGGCACCCAGCTGCTGGGACACAGGTGTGTCCTGATGCCACCGTCTACTCCTTTGAGAAGGGGAGGACAGAGTGCATCAGGGAGTTTGGTGTGGCTTACATGCGGCAAGGAGAAGGTGCAGCCCCAAACTGGCTTTCACTTCTAGAACCTTTTGCTATTGCGGGAGCAGCTGCTGGAGCTTTTCAACCGAGCTGCAAGAGTGAAAAGTGTGATGGCATGTCTATCTGAGAAGGAAGGTTCGGTGCCGCAGCCTGTTGTGCACAATTTATATGCTGATAAGAGAAGGGGGTGCTTTTGGAACGTTTTCCTTCCTGACACTTCTGTCTCTGTGAGCTTTAGCTGCTTGGACTCAGGGATACCGAAGGTATGTGAAAGTGACTGGGATGCGAGAATCATGTTGCACAGGGAACAGGGAAGGTCAGCAAATGTTTCCTGTCCTGGCACCTCTCTCAGTCTGAACTGCAGCTGCAGATGCTTCACTTCCGCCAAGGACTCTGCCACCTTGAGAGAAGGATGCGCTCTATGGAGTTGAGAAAGAAAGTGCGTCTCACTAGCTTCTTTCCTCTACTTCATAGACAGCAAAGGGGCTATGAAAGGCAGCACTGGCTTTTTGTTCTAGGACTTCTTCTTTACAAGCAGCTGCTGGATGTTTGGAAGGGGGTTTGGGATATGCAAAAATGAGAGGCTAAGATGGTAAGAGGGTAAGATGGAAGTCATCTGGCAAAAGCAGAGCTCACAAAAGGGCCAGCTGAGAAAGCTCTTGCTGCCTACAACTTCAACTGCACCCCTCAAAGCAGCAGCACACACGCTGCTCTCGGCACTTTCCTTCTCAGCTCTACGCACCATCCTAAGCCTTGCCTCTCCCACACTCAGGATCCAAAGACAACGGCACCAGGGACTGCTCACACACTAAAGGCACCAGGACAAAAGGCTCACCAGCTTGGCCTTTGCATTCCCGCTGACAGCTCCACAGCTTGAACCCAGAGAACTGCCTGCTGCCAACAGCCTTTCCAATCACTCTGAGCACCTCATGACAAGGAGTGTGGGGAATGAATCTCCAGCAGCCTCCTGCCCCAGGCTGTCCCCCGGGAGCAGCCCTGCTCCAGGCCGTGACTGCCACCTGCACAGCCAAAGGACCCAGAGCCGGTGTTACACACCACGGCTGTGCCTGGCACAGAGACACCAGTGGCCACACAAGTGGCCATGGCACTGTCCACACACAGTCCCTGCTGCTGCTCCCCCAGCCGCTGGCACCAACTCCCAGCCACCCACTCCTAAAGCCACGGGGCCCACTGGGACACTGCGGGGGCTCGTGGAAGCCAGCGGCCATTGTGACACAGCGGGGCTGCACAGAGCCCACGGTGCTTTGTGACCCGTGGCTCCCAGGAGAGCCTTTGTGATGCTGGGGAACTACAAGGAAGCCTGCCTCCTCTGTGACACCACCACAGAAGCTCAGGGGAGCCCTGGAGACCGTGCTGATGCTATTGAACCTGATGCAACCCTGCCTCCTCTGTGACACCACAGAAGCTCAGGGAGCCCTGGAGACCGTGGTGATGCTATGGAACCTGATGCAACCCTGCCTCCTCTGTGACACCACAGAACCTCTGGGAGCCCTGGAGACCGTGCTGATGCTATGGAACCTGATGCAACCCTGCCTCCACTGTGACACCACAGAAGCTCAGGGAGCCCTGGAGACTGTGGTGATGCTATGGAACCTGATGCAACCCTGCCTCCACTGTGACACCACAGAACCTCTGGGAGCCCTGGAGACCGTGCTGATGCTATGGAACCTGATGCAACCCTGCCTCCACTGTGACACCACAGAAGCTCGGGGAGCTCTGCAGACCGTGGGGATGCTGGCGAAGCTGACGGAACCCTGGGCACCACAGTGACGCTATGGAACCTGGTGGAACCGAGGGGCCACAGTGACACTGTGGGGCCTTTTGGAAGCAACAGGACCCTGGTGGGAAGCCACGGGATGATTAATCCTGCACGAACCTGCTCCAGGTGGGCTCCTCTCTCCCGGCTTCCACAGGTGCTGCTAGGATCCCACTCCGGCACTGGCTTGGCACGGGCTCACGGCTTCCTTTGGCAATGGCTCTGCTCCAGGATGGCATGCTGCAGAGAATGCAGGTAGATTTTGTGCTCACTCCTGGCATGCAGCTGGACAATAAAGCCTGATCCAGCCCCCCCTCAGCATATGTCCGGCTCTGGCATTGGGGCGGGGCAACTTTGGGAGCAGCCCCAGCCCTGCTCCTGCTCCCGGCTTGGCACCCAGCTGCTGGGACACAGGTGTGTCCTGATGCCACCGTCTACTCCTTTGAGAAGGGGAGGACAGAGTGCATCAGGGAGTTTGGTGTGGCTTACATGCGGCAAGGAGAAGGTGCAGCCCCAAACTGGCTTTCACTTCTAGAACCTTTTGCTATTGCGGGAGCAGCTGCTGGAGCTTTTCAACCGAGCTGCAAGAGTGAAAAGTGTGATGGCATGTCTATCTGAGAAGGAAGGTTCGGTGCCGCAGCCTGTTGTGCACAATTTATATGCTGATAAGAGAAGGGGGTGCTTTTGGAACGTTTTCCTTCCTGACACTTCTGTCTCTGTGAGCTTTAGCTGCTTGGACTCAGGGATACCGAAGGTATGTGAAAGTGACTGGGATGCGAGAATCATGTTGCACAGGGAACAGGGAAGGTCAGCAAATGTTTCCTGTCCTGGCACCTCTCTCAGTCTGAACTGCAGCTGCAGATGCTTCACTTCCGCCAAGGACTCTGCCACCTTGAGAGAAGGATGCGCTCTATGGAGTTGAGAAAGAAAGTGCGTCTCACTAGCTTCTTTCCTCTACTTCATAGACAGCAAAGGGGCTATGAAAGGCAGCACTGGCTTTTTGTTCTAGGACTTCTTCTTTACAAGCAGCTGCTGGATGTTTGAAAGGGGGTTTGGGATATGCAAAAATGAGAGGCTAAGATGGTAAGAGGGTAAGATGGAAGTCATCTGGCAAAAGCAGAGCTCACAAAAGGGCCAGCTGAGAAAGCTCTTGCTGCCTACAACTTCAACTGCACCCCTCAAAGCAGCAGCACACACGCTGCTCTCGGCACTTTCCTTCTCAGCTCTACGCACCATCCTAAGCCTTGCCTCTCCCACACTCAGGATCCAAAGACAACGGCACCAGGGACTGCTCACACACTAAAGGCACCAGGACAAAAGGCTCACCAGCTTGGCCTTTGCATTCCCGCTGACAGCTCCACAGCTTGAACCCAGAGAACTGCCTGCTGCCAACAGCCTTTCCAATCACTCTGAGCACCTCATGACAAGGAGTGTGGGGAATGAATCTCCAGCAGCCTCCTGCCCCAGGCTGTCCCCCGGGAGCAGCCCTGCTCCAGGCCGTGACTGCCACCTGCACAGCCAAAGGACCCAGAGCCGGTGTTACACACCACGGCTGTGCCTGGCACAGAGACACCAGTGGCCACACAAGTGGCCATGGCACTGTCCACACACAGTCCCTGCTGCTGCTCCCCCAGCCGCTGGCACCAACTCCCAGCCACCCACTCCTAAAGCCACGGGGCCCACTGGGACACTGCGGGGGCTCGTGGAAGCCAGCGGCCATTGTGACACAGCGGGGCTGCACAGAGCCCACGGTGCTTTGTGACCCGTGGCTCCCAGGAGAGCCTTTGTGATGCTGGGGAACTACAAGGAAGCCTGGCTCCTCTGTGACACCACCACAGAAGCTCAGGGGAGCCCTGGAGACCGTGCTGATGCTATTGAACCTGATGCAACCCTGCCTCCTCTGTGACACCACAGAAGCTCTTGGAGCCCTGGAGACCGTGCTGATGCTATGGAACCTGATGCAACCCTGCCTCCTCTGTGACACCACAGAACCTCTGGGAGCCCTGGAGACCGTGCTGATGCTATGGAACCTGATGCAACCCTGCCTCCACTGTGACACCACAGAAGCTCAGGGAGCCCTGGAGACTGTGGTGATGCTATGGAACCTGATGCAACCCTGCCTCCACTGTGACACCACAGAACCTCTGGGAGCCCTGGAGACCGTGCTGATGCTATGGAACCTGATGCAACCCTGCCTCCACTGTGACACCACAGAAGCTCGGGGAGCTCTGCAGACCGTGGGGATGCTGGCGAAGCTGACGGAACCCTGGGCACCACAGTGACGCTATGGAACCTGGTGGAACCGAGGGGCCACAGTGACACTGTGGGGCCTTTTGGAAGCAACAGGACCCTGGTGGGAAGCCACGGGATGATTAATCCTGCACGAACCTGCTCCAGGTGGGCTCCTCTCTCCCGGCTTCCACAGGTGCTGCTAGGATCCCACTCCGGCACTGGCTTGGCACGGGCTCACGGCTTCCTTTGGCAATGGCTCTGCTCCAGGATGGCATGCTGCAGAGAATGCAGGTAGATTTTGTGCTCACTCCTGGCATGCAGCTGGACAATAAAGCCTGATCCAGCCCCCCCTCAGCATATGTCCGGCTCTGGCATTGGGGCGGGGCAACTTTGGGAGCAGCCCCAGCCCTGCTCCTGCTCCCGGCTGGGCACCCAGCTGCTGGGACACAGGTGTGTCCTGATGCCACCGTCTACTCCTTTGAGAAGGGGAGGACAGAGTGCATCAGGGAGTTTGGTGTGGCTTACATGCGGCAAGGAGAAGGTGCAGCCCCAAACTGGCTTTCACTTCTAGAACCTTTTGCTATTGCGGGAGCAGCTGCTGGAGCTTTTCAACCGAGCTGCAAGAGTGAAAAGTGTGATGGCATGTCTATCTGAGAAGGAAGGTTCGGTGCCGCAGCCTGTTGTGCACAATTTATATGCTGATAAGAGAAGGGGGTGCTTTTGGAACGTTTTCCTTCCTGACACTTCTGTCTCTGTGAGCTTTAGCTGCTTGGACTCAGGGGTACCGAAGGTATGTGAAAGTGACTGGGATGCGAGAATCATGTTGCACAGGGAACAGGGAAGGTCAGCAAATGTTTCCTGTCCTGGCACATCTCTCAGTCTGAACTGCAGCTGCAGATGCTTCACTTCCGCCAAGGACTCTGCCACCTTGAGAGAAGGATGCGCTCTATGGAGTTGAGAAAGAAAGTGCGTCTCACTAGCTTCTTTCCTCTACTTCATAGACAGCAAAGGGGCTATGAAAGGCAGCACTGGCTTTTTGTTCTAGGACTTCTTCTTTACAAGCAGCTGCTGGATGTTTGGAAGGGGGTTTGGGATATGCAAAAATGAGAGGCTAAGATGGTAAGAGGGTAAGATGGAAGTCATCTGGCAAAAGCAGAGCTCACAAAAGGGCCAGCTGAGAAAGCTCTTGCTGCCTACAACTTCAACTGCACCCCTCAAAGCAGCAGCACACACGCTGCTCTCGGCACTTTCCTTCTCAGCTCTACGCACCATCCTAAGCCTTGCCTCTCCCACACTCAGGATCCAAAGACAACGGCACCAGGGACTGCTCACACACTAAAGGCACCAGGACAAAAGGCTCACCAGCTTGGCCTTTGCATTCCCGCTGACAGCTCCACAGCTTGAACCCAGAGAACTGCCTGCTGCCAACAGCCTTTCCAATCACTCTGAGCACCTCATGACAAGGAGTGTGGGGAATGAATCTCCAGCAGCCTCCTGCCCCAGGCTGTCCCCCGGGAGCAGCCCTGCTCCAGGCCGTGACTGCCACCTGCACAGCCAAAGGACCCAGAGCCGGTGTTACACACCACGGCTGTGCCTGGCACAGAGACACCAGTGGCCACACAAGTGGCCATGGCACTGTCCACACACAGTCCCTGCTGCTGCTCCCCCAGCCGCTGGCACCAACTCCCAGCCACCCACTCCTAAAGCCACGGGGCCCACTGGGACACTGCGGGGGCTCGTGGAAGCCAGCGGCCATTGTGACACAGCGGGGCTGCACAGAGCCCACGGTGCTTTGTGACCCGTGGCTCCCAGGAGAGCCTTTGTGATGCTGGGGAACTACAAGGAAGCCTGGCTCCTCTGTGACACCACCACAGAAGCTCAGGGGAGCCCTGGAGACCGTGCTGATGCTATTGAACCTGATGCAACCCTGCCTCCTCTGTGACACCACAGAAGCTCTTGGAGCCCTGGAGACCGTGGTGATGCTATGGAACCTGATGCAACCCTGCCTCCTCTGTGACACCACAGAACCTCTGGGAGCCCTGGAGACCGTGCTGATGCTATGGAACCTGATGCAACCCTGCCTCCACTGTGACACCACAGAAGCTCAGGGAGCCCTGGAGACTGTGGTGATGCTATGGAACCTGATGCAACCCTGCCTCCACTGTGACACCACAGAACCTCTGGGAGCCCTGGAGACCGTGCTGATGCTATGGAACCTGATGCAACCCTGCCTCCACTGTGACACCACAGAAGCTCGGGGAGCTCTGCAGACCGTGGGGATGCTGGCGAAGCTGACGGAACCCTGGGCACCACAGTGACGCTATGGAACCTGGTGGAACCGAGGGGCCACAGTGACACTGTGGGGCCTTTTGGAAGCAACAGGACCCTGGTGGGAAGCCACGGGATGATTAATCCTGCACGAACCTGCTCCAGGTGGGCTCCTCTCTCCCGGCTTCCACAGGTGCTGCTAGGATCCCACTCCGGCACTGGCTTGGCACGGGCTCACGGCTTCCTTTGGCAATGGCTCTGCTCCAGGATGGCATGCTGCAGAGAATGCAGGTAGATTTTGTGCTCACTCCTGGCATGCAGCTGGACAATAAAGCCTGATCCAGCCCCCCCTCAGCATATGTCCGGCTCTGGCATTGGGGCGGGGCAACTTTGGGAGCAGCCCCAGCCCTGCTCCTGCTCCCGGCTGGGCACCCAGCTGCTGGGACACAGGTGTGTCCTGATGCCACCGTCTACTCCTTTGAGAAGGGGAGGACAGAGTGCATCAGGGAGTTTGGTGTGGCTTACATGCGGCAAGGAGAAGGTGCAGCCCCAAACTGGCTTTCACTTCTAGAACCTTTTGCTATTGCGGGAGCAGCTGCTGGAGCTTTTCAACCGAGCTGCAAGAGTGAAAAGTGTGATGGCATGTCTATCTGAGAAGGAAGGTTCGGTGCCGCAGCCTGTTGTGCACAATTTATATGCTGATAAGAGAAGGGGGTGCTTTTGGAACGTTTTCCTTCCTGACACTTCTGTCTCTGTGAGCTTTAGCTGCTTGGACTCAGGGATACCGAAGGTATGTGAAAGTGACTGGGATGCGAGAATCATGTTGCACAGGGAACAGGGAAGGTCAGCAAATGTTTCCTGTCCTGGCACCTCTCTCAGTCTGAACTGCAGCTGCAGATGCTTCACTTCCGCCAAGGACTCTGCCACCTTGAGAGAAGGATGCGCTCTATGGAGTTGAGAAAGAAAGTGCGTCTCACTAGCTTCTTTCCTCTACTTCATAGACAGCAAAGGGGCTATGAAAGGCAGCACTGGCTTTTTGTTCTAGGACTTCTTCTTTACAAGCAGCTGCTGGATGTTTGGAAGGGGGTTTGGGATATGCAAAAATGAGAGGCTAAGATGGTAAGAGGGTAAGATGGAAGTCATCTGGCAAAAGCAGAGCTCACAAAAGGGCCAGCTGAGAAAGCTCTTGCTGCCTACAACTTCAACTGCACCCCTCAAAGCAGCAGCACACACGCTGCTCTCGGCACTTTCCTTCTCAGCTCTACGCACCATCCTAAGCCTTGCCTCTCCCACACTCAGGATCCAAAGACAACGGCACCAGGGACTGCTCACACACTAAAGGCACCAGGACAAAAGGCTCACCAGCTTGGCCTTTGCATTCCCGCTGACAGCTCCACAGCTTGAACCCAGAGAACTGCCTGCTGCCAACAGCCTTTCCAATCACTCTGAGCACCTCATGACAAGGAGTGTGGGGAATGAATCTCCAGCAGCCTCCTGCCCCAGGCTGTCCCCCGGGAGCAGCCCTGCTCCAGGCCGTGACTGCCACCTGCACAGCCAAAGGACCCAGAGCCGGTGTTACACACCACGGCTGTGCCTGGCACAGAGACACCAGTGGCCACACAAGTGGCCATGGCACTGTCCACACACAGTCCCTGCTGCTGCTCCCCCAGCCGCTGGCACCAACTCCCAGCCACCCACTCCTAAAGCCACGGGGCCCACTGGGACACTGCGGGGGCTCGTGGAAGCCAGCGGCCATTGTGACACAGCGGGGCTGCACAGAGCCCACGGTGCTTTGTGACCCGTGGCTCCCAGGAGAGCCTTTGTGATGCTGGGGAACTACAAGGAAGCCTGCCTCCTCTGTGACACCACCACAGAAGCTCAGGGGAGCCCTGGAGACCGTGCTGATGCTATTGAACCTGATGCAACCCTGCCTCCTCTGTGACACCACAGAAGCTCAGGGAGCCCTGGAGACCGTGGTGATGCTATGGAACCTGATGCAACCCTGCCTCCTCTGTGACACCACAGAACCTCTGGGAGCCCTGGAGACCGTGCTGATGCTATGGAACCTGATGCAACCCTGCCTCCACTGTGACACCACAGAAGCTCAGGGAGCCCTGGAGACTGTGGTGATGCTATGGAACCTGATGCAACCCTGCCTCCACTGTGACACCACAGAACCTCTGGGAGCCCTGGAGACCGTGCTGATGCTATGGAACCTGATGCAACCCTGCCTCCACTGTGACACCACAGAAGCTCGGGGAGCTCTGCAGACCGTGGGGATGCTGGCGAAGCTGACGGAACCCTGGGCACCACAGTGACGCTATGGAACCTGGTGGAACCGAGGGGCCACAGTGACACTGTGGGGCCTTTTGGAAGCAACAGGACCCTGGTGGGAAGCCACGGGATGATTAATCCTGCACGAACCTGCTCCAGGTGGGCTCCTCTCTCCCGGCTTCCACAGGTGCTGCTAGGATCCCACTCCGGCACTGGCTTGGCACGGGCTCACGGCTTCCTTTGGCAATGGCTCTGCTCCAGGATGGCATGCTGCAGAGAATGCAGGTAGATTTTGTGCTCACTCCTGGCATGCAGCTGGACAATAAAGCCTGATCCAGCCCCCCCTCAGCATATGTCCGGCTCTGGCATTGGGGCGGGGCAACTTTGGGAGCAGCCCCAGCCCTGCTCCTGCTCCCGGCTTGGCACCCAGCTGCTGGGACACAGGTGTGTCCTGATGCCACCGTCTACTCCTTTGAGAAGGGGAGGACAGAGTGCATCAGGGAGTTTGGTGTGGCTTACATGCGGCAAGGAGAAGGTGCAGCCCCAAACTGGCTTTCACTTCTAGAACCTTTTGCTATTGCGGGAGCAGCTGCTGGAGCTTTTCAACCGAGCTGCAAGAGTGAAAAGTGTGATGGCATGTCTATCTGAGAAGGAAGGTTCGGTGCCGCAGCCTGTTGTGCACAATTTATATGCTGATAAGAGAAGGGGGTGCTTTTGCAACGTTTTCCTTCCTGACACTTCTGTCTCTGTGAGCTTTAGCTGCTTGGACTCAGGGGTACCGAAGGTATGTGAAAGTGACTGGGATGCGAGAATCATGTTGCACAGGGAACAGGGAAGGTCAGCAAATGTTTCCTGTCCTGGCACATCTCTCAGTCTGAACTGCAGCTGCAGATGCTTCACTTCCGCCAAGGACTCTGCCACCTTGAGAGAAGGATGCGCTCTATGGAGTTGAGAAAGAAAGTGCGTCTCACTAGCTTCTTTCCTCTACTTCATAGACAGCAAAGGGGCTATGAAAGGCAGCACTGGCTTTTTGTTCTAGGACTTCTTCTTTACAAGCAGCTGCTGGATGTTTGGAAGGGGGTTTGGGATATGCAAAAATGAGAGGCTAAGATGGTAAGAGGGTAAGATGGAAGTCATCTGGCAAAAGCAGAGCTCACAAAAGGGCCAGCTGAGAAAGCTCTTGCTGCCTACAACTTCAACTGCACCCCTCAAAGCAGCAGCACACACGCTGCTCTCGGCACTTTCCTTCTCAGCTCTACGCACCATCCTAAGCCTTGCCTCTCCCACACTCAGGATCCAAAGACAACGGCACCAGGGACTGCTCACACACTAAAGGCACCAGGACAAAAGGCTCACCAGCTTGGCCTTTGCATTCCCGCTGACAGCTCCACAGCTTGAACCCAGAGAACTGCCTGCTGCCAACAGCCTTTCCAATCACTCTGAGCACCTCATGACAAGGAGTGTGGGGAATGAATCTCCAGCAGCCTCCTGCCCCAGGCTGTCCCCCGGGAGCAGCCCTGCTCCAGGCCGTGACTGCCACCTGCACAGCCAAAGGACCCAGAGCCGGTGTTACACACCACGGCTGTGCCTGGCACAGAGACACCAGTGGCCACACAAGTGGCCATGGCACTGTCCACACACAGTCCCTGCTGCTGCTCCCCCAGCCGCTGGCACCAACTCCCAGCCACCCACTCCTAAAGCCACGGGGCCCACTGGGACACTGCGGGGGCTCGTGGAAGCCAGCGGCCATTGTGACACAGCGGGGCTGCACAGAGCCCACGGTGCTTTGTGACCCGTGGCTCCCAGGAGAGCCTTTGTGATGCTGGGGAACTACAAGGAAGCCTGGCTCCTCTGTGACACCACCACAGAAGCTCAGGGGAGCCCTGGAGACCGTGCTGATGCTATTGAACCTGATGCAACCCTGCCTCCTCTGTGACACCACAGAAGCTCTTGGAGCCCTGGAGACCGTGGTGATGCTATGGAACCTGATGCAACCCTGCCTCCTCTGTGACACCACAGAACCTCTGGGAGCCCTGGAGACCGTGCTGATGCTATGGAACCTGATGCAACCCTGCCTCCACTGTGACACCACAGAAGCTCAGGGAGCCCTGGAGACTGTGGTGATGCTATGGAACCTGATGCAACCCTGCCTCCACTGTGACACCACAGAACCTCTGGGAGCCCTGGAGACCGTGCTGATGCTATGGAACCTGATGCAACCCTGCCTCCACTGTGACACCACAGAAGCTCGGGGAGCTCTGCAGACCGTGGGGATGCTGGCGAAGCTGACGGAACCCTGGGCACCACAGTGACGCTATGGAACCTGGTGGAACCGAGGGGCCACAGTGACACTGTGGGGCCTTTTGGAAGCAACAGGACCCTGGTGGGAAGCCACGGGATGATTAATCCTGCACGAACCTGCTCCAGGTGGGCTCCTCTCTCCCGGCTTCCACAGGTGCTGCTAGGATCCCACTCCGGCACTGGCTTGGCACGGGCTCACGGCTTCCTTTGGCAATGGCTCTGCTCCAGGATGGCATGCTGCAGAGAATGCAGGTAGATTTTGTGCTCACTCCTGGCATGCAGCTGGACAATAAAGCCTGATCCAGCCCCCCCTCAGCATATGTCCGGCTCTGGCATTGGGGCGGGGCAACTTTGGGAGCAGCCCCAGCCCTGCTCCTGCTCCCGGCTGGGCACCCAGCTGCTGGGACACAGGTGTGTCCTGATGCCACCGTCTACTCCTTTGAGAAGGGGAGGACAGAGTGCATCAGGGAGTTTGGTGTGGCTTACATGCGGCAAGGAGAAGGTGCAGCCCCAAACTGGCTTTCACTTCTAGAACCTTTTGCTATTGCGGGAGCAGCTGCTGGAGCTTTTCAACCGAGCTGCAAGAGTGAAAAGTGTGATGGCATGTCTATCTGAGAAGGAAGGTTCGGTGCCGCAGCCTGTTGTGCACAATTTATATGCTGATAAGAGAAGGGGGTGCTTTTGGAACGTTTTCCTTCCTGACACTTCTGTCTCTGTGAGCTTTAGCTGCTTGGACTCAGGGATACCGAAGGTATGTGAAAGTGACTGGGATGCGAGAATCATGTTGCACAGGGAACAGGGAAGGTCAGCAAATGTTTCCTGTCCTGGCACCTCTCTCAGTCTGAACTGCAGCTGCAGATGCTTCACTTCCGCCAAGGACTCTGCCACCTTGAGAGAAGGATGCGCTCTATGGAGTTGAGAAAGAAAGTGCGTCTCACTAGCTTCTTTCCTCTACTTCATAGACAGCAAAGGGGCTATGAAAGGCAGCACTGGCTTTTTGTTCTAGGACTTCTTCTTTACAAGCAGCTGCTGGATGTTTGGAAGGGGGTTTGGGATATGCAAAAATGAGAGGCTAAGATGGTAAGAGGGTAAGATGGAAGTCATCTGGCAAAAGCAGAGCTCACAAAAGGGCCAGCTGAGAAAGCTCTTGCTGCCTACAACTTCAACTGCACCCCTCAAAGCAGCAGCACACACGCTGCTCTCGGCACTTTCCTTCTCAGCTCTACGCACCATCCTAAGCCTTGCCTCTCCCACACTCAGGATCCAAAGACAACGGCACCAGGGACTGCTCACACACTAAAGGCACCAGGACAAAAGGCTCACCAGCTTGGCCTTTGCATTCCCGCTGACAGCTCCACAGCTTGAACCCAGAGAACTGCCTGCTGCCAACAGCCTTTCCAATCACTCTGAGCACCTCATGACAAGGAGTGTGGGGAATGAATCTCCAGCAGCCTCCTGCCCCAGGCTGTCCCCCGGGAGCAGCCCTGCTCCAGGCCGTGACTGCCACCTGCACAGCCAAAGGACCCAGAGCCGGTGTTACACACCACGGCTGTGCCTGGCACAGAGACACCAGTGGCCACACAAGTGGCCATGGCACTGTCCACACACAGTCCCTGCTGCTGCTCCCCCAGCCGCTGGCACCAACTCCCAGCCACCCACTCCTAAAGCCACGGGGCCCACTGGGACACTGCGGGGGCTCGTGGAAGCCAGCGGCCATTGTGACACAGCGGGGCTGCACAGAGCCCACGGTGCTTTGTGACCCGTGGCTCCCAGGAGAGCCTTTGTGATGCTGGGGAACTACAAGGAAGCCTGCCTCCTCTGTGACACCACCACAGAAGCTCAGGGGAGCCCTGGAGACCGTGCTGATGCTATTGAACCTGATGCAACCCTGCCTCCTCTGTGACACCACAGAAGCTCAGGGAGCCCTGGAGACCGTGGTGATGCTATGGAACCTGATGCAACCCTGCCTCCTCTGTGACACCACAGAACCTCTGGGAGCCCTGGAGACCGTGCTGATGCTATGGAACCTGATGCAACCCTGCCTCCACTGTGACACCACAGAAGCTCAGGGAGCCCTGGAGACTGTGGTGATGCTATGGAACCTGATGCAACCCTGCCTCCACTGTGACACCACAGAACCTCTGGGAGCCCTGGAGACCGTGCTGATGCTATGGAACCTGATGCAACCCTGCCTCCACTGTGACACCACAGAAGCTCGGGGAGCTCTGCAGACCGTGGGGATGCTGGCGAAGCTGACGGAACCCTGGGCACCACAGTGACGCTATGGAACCTGGTGGAACCGAGGGGCCACAGTGACACTGTGGGGCCTTTTGGAAGCAACAGGACCCTGGTGGGAAGCCACGGGATGATTAATCCTGCACGAACCTGCTCCAGGTGGGCTCCTCTCTCCCGGCTTCCACAGGTGCTGCTAGGATCCCACTCCGGCACTGGCTTGGCACGGGCTCACGGCTTCCTTTGGCAATGGCTCTGCTCCAGGATGGCATGCTGCAGAGAATGCAGGTAGATTTTGTGCTCACTCCTGGCATGCAGCTGGACAATAAAGCCTGATCCAGCCCCCCCTCAGCATATGTCCGGCTCTGGCATTGGGGCGGGGCAACTTTGGGAGCAGCCCCAGCCCTGCTCCTGCTCCCGGCTTGGCACCCAGCTGCTGGGACACAGGTGTGTCCTGATGCCACCGTCTACTCCTTTGAGAAGGGGAGGACAGAGTGCATCAGGGAGTTTGGTGTGGCTTACATGCGGCAAGGAGAAGGTGCAGCCCCAAACTGGCTTTCACTTCTAGAACCTTTTGCTATTGCGGGAGCAGCTGCTGGAGCTTTTCAACCGAGCTGCAAGAGTGAAAAGTGTGATGGCATGTCTATCTGAGAAGGAAGGTTCGGTGCCGCAGCCTGTTGTGCACAATTTATATGCTGATAAGAGAAGGGGGTGCTTTTGCAACGTTTTCCTTCCTGACACTTCTGTCTCTGTGAGCTTTAGCTGCTTGGACTCAGGGATACCGAAGGTATGTGAAAGTGACTGGGATGCGAGAATCATGTTGCACAGGGAACAGGGAAGGTCAGCAAATGTTTCCTGTCCTGGCACCTCTCTCAGTCTGAACTGCAGCTGCAGATGCTTCACTTCCGCCAAGGACTCTGCCACCTTGAGAGAAGGATGCGCTCTATGGAGTTGAGAAAGAAAGTGCGTCTCACTAGCTTCTTTCCTCTACTTCATAGACAGCAAAGGGGCTATGAAAGGCAGCACTGGCTTTTTGTTCTAGGACTTCTTCTTTACAAGCAGCTGCTGGATGTTTGGAAGGGGGTTTGGGATATGCAAAAATGAGAGGCTAAGATGGTAAGAGGGTAAGATGGAAGTCATCTGGCAAAAGCAGAGCTCACAAAAGGGCCAGCTGAGAAAGCTCTTGCTGCCTACAACTTCAACTGCACCCCTCAAAGCAGCAGCACACACGCTGCTCTCGGCACTTTCCTTCTCAGCTCTACGCACCATCCTAAGCCTTGCCTCTCCCACACTCAGGATCCAAAGACAACGGCACCAGGGACTGCTCACACACTAAAGGCACCAGGACAAAAGGCTCACCAGCTTGGCCTTTGCATTCCCGCTGACAGCTCCACAGCTTGAACCCAGAGAACTGCCTGCTGCCAACAGCCTTTCCAATCACTCTGAGCACCTCATGACAAGGAGTGTGGGGAATGAATCTCCAGCAGCCTCCTGCCCCAGGCTGTCCCCCGGGAGCAGCCCTGCTCCAGGCCGTGACTGCCACCTGCACAGCCAAAGGACCCAGAGCCGGTGTTACACACCACGGCTGTGCCTGGCACAGAGACACCAGTGGCCACACAAGTGGCCATGGCACTGTCCACACACAGTCCCTGCTGCTGCTCCCCCAGCCGCTGGCACCAACTCCCAGCCACCCACTCCTAAAGCCACGGGGCCCACTGGGACA
The DNA here is from genome assembly GCF_041296385.1 of Aphelocoma coerulescens. Lineage (NCBI taxonomy): Eukaryota > Metazoa > Chordata > Aves > Passeriformes > Corvidae > Aphelocoma > Aphelocoma coerulescens. The sequence continues at coordinate 33,646 of NW_027183677.1, read as the reverse complement.
CTGCGGGGGCTCGTGGAAGCCAGCGGCCATTGTGACACAGCGGGGCTGCACAGAGCCCACGGTGCTTTGTGACCCGTGGCTCCCAGGAGAGCCTTTGTGATGCTGGGGAACTACAAGGAAGCCTGGCTCCTCTGTGACACCACCACAGAAGCTCAGGGGAGCCCTGGAGACCGTGCTGATGCTATTGAACCTGATGCAACCCTGCCTCCTCTGTGACACCACAGAAGCTCTTGGAGCCCTGGAGACCGTGGTGATGCTATGGAACCTGATGCAACCCTGCCTCCTCTGTGACACCACAGAACCTCTGGGAGCCCTGGAGACCGTGCTGATGCTATGGAACCTGATGCAACCCTGCCTCCACTGTGACACCACAGAAGCTCAGGGAGCCCTGGAGACTGTGGTGATGCTATGGAACCTGATGCAACCCTGCCTCCACTGTGACACCACAGAACCTCTGGGAGCCCTGGAGACCGTGCTGATGCTATGGAACCTGATGCAACCCTGCCTCCACTGTGACACCACAGAAGCTCGGGGAGCTCTGCAGACCGTGGGGATGCTGGCGAAGCTGACGGAACCCTGGGCACCACAGTGACGCTATGGAACCTGGTGGAACCGAGGGGCCACAGTGACACTGTGGGGCCTTTTGGAAGCAACAGGACCCTGGTGGGAAGCCACGGGATGATTAATCCTGCACGAACCTGCTCCAGGTGGGCTCCTCTCTCCCGGCTTCCACAGGTGCTGCTAGGATCCCACTCCGGCACTGGCTTGGCACGGGCTCACGGCTTCCTTTGGCAATGGCTCTGCTCCAGGATGGCATGCTGCAGAGAATGCAGGTAGATTTTGTGCTCACTCCTGGCATGCAGCTGGACAATAAAGCCTGATCCAGCCCCCCCTCAGCATATGTCCGGCTCTGGCATTGGGGCGGGGCAACTTTGGGAGCAGCCCCAGCCCTGCTCCTGCTCCCGGCTGGGCACCCAGCTGCTGGGACACAGGTGTGTCCTGATGCCACCGTCTACTCCTTTGAGAAGGGGAGGACAGAGTGCATCAGGGAGTTTGGTGTGGCTTACATGCGGCAAGGAGAAGGTGCAGCCCCAAACTGGCTTTCACTTCTAGAACCTTTTGCTATTGCGGGAGCAGCTGCTGGAGCTTTTCAACCGAGCTGCAAGAGTGAAAAGTGTGATGGCATGTCTATCTGAGAAGGAAGGTTCGGTGCCGCAGCCTGTTGTGCACAATTTATATGCTGATAAGAGAAGGGGGTGCTTTTGCAACGTTTTCCTTCCTGACACTTCTGTCTCTGTGAGCTTTAGCTGCTTGGACTCAGGGATACCGAAGGTATGTGAAAGTGACTGGGATGCGAGAATCATGTTGCACAGGGAACAGGGAAGGTCAGCAAATGTTTCCTGTCCTGGCACATCTCTCAGTCTGAACTGCAGCTGCAGATGCTTCACTTCCGCCAAGGACTCTGCCACCTTGAGAGAAGGATGCGCTCTATGGAGTTGAGAAAGAAAGTGCGTCTCACTAGCTTCTTTCCTCTACTTCATAGACAGCAAAGGGGCTATGAAAGGCAGCACTGGCTTTTTGTTCTAGGACTTCTTCTTTACAAGCAGCTGCTGGATGTTTGGAAGGGGGTTTGGGATATGCAAAAATGAGAGGCTAAGATGGTAAGAGGGTAAGATGGAAGTCATCTGGCAAAAGCAGAGCTCACAAAAGGGCCAGCTGAGAAAGCTCTTGCTGCCTACAACTTCAACTGCACCCCTCAAAGCAGCAGCACACACGCTGCTCTCGGCACTTTCCTTCTCAGCTCTACGCACCATCCTAAGCCTTGCCTCTCCCACACTCAGGATCCAAAGACAACGGCACCAGGGACTGCTCACACACTAAAGGCACCAGGACAAAAGGCTCACCAGCTTGGCCTTTGCATTCCCGCTGACAGCTCCACAGCTTGAACCCAGAGAACTGCCTGCTGCCAACAGCCTTTCCAATCACTCTGAGCACCTCATGACAAGGAGTGTGGGGAATGAATCTCCAGCAGCCTCCTGCCCCAGGCTGTCCCCCGGGAGCAGCCCTGCTCCAGGCCGTGACTGCCACCTGCACAGCCAAAGGACCCAGAGCCGGTGTTACACACCACGGCTGTGCCTGGCACAGAGACACCAGTGGCCACACAAGTGGCCATGGCACTGTCCACACACAGTCCCTGCTGCTGCTCCCCCAGCCGCTGGCACCAACTCCCAGCCACCCACTCCTAAAGCCACGGGGCCCACTGGGACACTGCGGGGGCTCGTGGAAGCCAGCGGCCATTGTGACACAGCGGGGCTGCACAGAGCCCACGGTGCTTTGTGACCCGTGGCTCCCAGGAGAGCCTTTGTGATGCTGGGGAACTACAAGGAAGCCTGGCTCCTCTGTGACACCACCACAGAAGCTCAGGGGAGCCCTGGAGACCGTGCTGATGCTATTGAACCTGATGCAACCCTGCCTCCTCTGTGACACCACAGAAGCTCTTGGAGCCCTGGAGACCGTGGTGATGCTATGGAACCTGATGCAACCCTGCCTCCTCTGTGACACCACAGAACCTCTGGGAGCCCTGGAGACCGTGCTGATGCTATGGAACCTGATGCAACCCTGCCTCCACTGTGACACCACAGAAGCTCAGGGAGCCCTGGAGACTGTGGTGATGCTATGGAACCTGATGCAACCCTGCCTCCACTGTGACACCACAGAACCTCTGGGAGCCCTGGAGACCGTGCTGATGCTATGGAACCTGATGCAACCCTGCCTCCACTGTGACACCACAGAAGCTCGGGGAGCTCTGCAGACCGTGGGGATGCTGGCGAAGCTGACGGAACCCTGGGCACCACAGTGACGCTATGGAACCTGGTGGAACCGAGGGGCCACAGTGACACTGTGGGGCCTTTTGGAAGCAACAGGACCCTGGTGGGAAGCCACGGGATGATTAATCCTGCACGAACCTGCTCCAGGTGGGCTCCTCTCTCCCGGCTTCCACAGGTGCTGCTAGGATCCCACTCCGGCACTGGCTTGGCACGGGCTCACGGCTTCCTTTGGCAATGGCTCTGCTCCAGGATGGCATGCTGCAGAGAATGCAGGTAGATTTTGTGCTCACTCCTGGCATGCAGCTGGACAATAAAGCCTGATCCAGCCCCCCCTCAGCATATGTCCGGCTCTGGCATTGGGGCGGGGCAACTTTGGGAGCAGCCCCAGCCCTGCTCCTGCTCCCGGCTGGGCACCCAGCTGCTGGGACACAGGTGTGTCCTGATGCCACCGTCTACTCCTTTGAGAAGGGGAGGACAGAGTGCATCAGGGAGTTTGGTGTGGCTTACATGCGGCAAGGAGAAGGTGCAGCCCCAAACTGGCTTTCACTTCTAGAACCTTTTGCTATTGCGGGAGCAGCTGCTGGAGCTTTTCAACCGAGCTGCAAGAGTGAAAAGTGTGATGGCATGTCTATCTGAGAAGGAAGGTTCGGTGCCGCAGCCTGTTGTGCACAATTTATATGCTGATAAGAGAAGGGGGTGCTTTTGCAACGTTTTCCTTCCTGACACTTCTGTCTCTGTGAGCTTTAGCTGCTTGGACTCAGGGATACCGAAGGTATGTGAAAGTGACTGGGATGCGAGAATCATGTTGCACAGGGAACAGGGAAGGTCAGCAAATGTTTCCTGTCCTGGCACATCTCTCAGTCTGAACTGCAGCTGCAGATGCTTCACTTCCGCCAAGGACTCTGCCACCTTGAGAGAAGGATGCGCTCTATGGAGTTGAGAAAGAAAGTGCGTCTCACTAGCTTCTTTCCTCTACTTCATAGACAGCAAAGGGGCTATGAAAGGCAGCACTGGCTTTTTGTTCTAGGACTTCTTCTTTACAAGCAGCTGCTGGATGTTTGGAAGGGGGTTTGGGATATGCAAAAATGAGAGGCTAAGATGGTAAGAGGGTAAGATGGAAGTCATCTGGCAAAAGCAGAGCTCACAAAAGGGCCAGCTGAGAAAGCTCTTGCTGCCTACAACTTCAACTGCACCCCTCAAAGCAGCAGCACACACGCTGCTCTCGGCACTTTCCTTCTCAGCTCTACGCACCATCCTAAGCCTTGCCTCTCCCACACTCAGGATCCAAAGACAACGGCACCAGGGACTGCTCACACACTAAAGGCACCAGGACAAAAGGCTCACCAGCTTGGCCTTTGCATTCCCGCTGACAGCTCCACAGCTTGAACCCAGAGAACTGCCTGCTGCCAACAGCCTTTCCAATCACTCTGAGCACCTCATGACAAGGAGTGTGGGGAATGAATCTCCAGCAGCCTCCTGCCCCAGGCTGTCCCCCGGGAGCAGCCCTGCTCCAGGCCGTGACTGCCACCTGCACAGCCAAAGGACCCAGAGCCGGTGTTACACACCACGGCTGTGCCTGGCACAGAGACACCAGTGGCCACACAAGTGGCCATGGCACTGTCCACACACAGTCCCTGCTGCTGCTCCCCCAGCCGCTGGCACCAACTCCCAGCCACCCACTCCTAAAGCCACGGGGCCCACTGGGACACTGCGGGGGCTCGTGGAAGCCAGCGGCCATTGTGACACAGCGGGGCTGCACAGAGCCCACGGTGCTTTGTGACCCGTGGCTCCCAGGAGAGCCTTTGTGATGCTGGGGAACTACAAGGAAGCCTGCCTCCTCTGTGACACCACCACAGAAGCTCAGGGGAGCCCTGGAGACCGTGCTGATGCTATTGAACCTGATGCAACCCTGCCTCCTCTGTGACACCACAGAAGCTCTTGGAGCCCTGGAGACCGTGGTGATGCTATGGAACCTGATGCAACCCTGCCTCCTCTGTGACACCACAGAACCTCTGGGAGCCCTGGAGACCGTGCTGATGCTATGGAACCTGATGCAACCCTGCCTCCTCTGTGACACCACAGAAGCTCAGGGAGCCCTGGAGACTGTGGTGATGCTATGGAACCTGATGCAACCCTGCCTCCACTGTGACACCACAGAACCTCTGGGAGCCCTGGAGACCGTGCTGATGCTATGGAACCTGATGCAACCCTGCCTCCACTGTGACACCACAGAAGCTCAGGGAGCCCTGGAGACTGTGGTGATGCTATGGAACCTGATGCAACCCTGCCTCCACTGTGACACCACAGAACCTCTGGGAGCCCTGGAGACTGTGGTGATGCTATGGAACCTGATGCAACCCTGCCTCCACTGTGACACCACAGAACCTCTGGGAGCCCTGGAGACCGTGCTGATGCTATGGAACCTGATGCAACCCTGCCTCCACTGTGACACCACAGAAGCTCGGGGAGCTCTGCAGACCGTGGGGATGCTGGCGAAGCTGATGGAACCCTGGGCACCACAGTGACGCTATGGAACCTGGTGGAACCGAGGGGCCACAGTGACACTGTGGGGCCTTTTGGAAGCAACAGGACCCTGGTGGGAAGCCACGGGATGATTAATCCTGCACGAACCTGCTCCAGGTGGGCTCCTCTCTCCCGGCTTCCACAGGTGCTGCTAGGATCCCACTCCGGCACTGGCTTGGCACGGGCTCACGGCTTCCTTTGGCAATGGCTCTGCTCCAGGATGGCATGCTGCAGAGAATGCAGGTAGATTTTGTGCTCACTCCTGGCATGCAGCTGGACAATAAAGCCTGATCCAGCCCCCCCTCAGCATATGTCCGGCTCTGGCATTGGGGCGGGGCAACTTTGGGAGCAGCCCCAGCCCTGCTCCTGCTCCCGGCTGGGCACCCAGCTGCTGGGACACAGGTGTGTCCTGATGCCACCGTCTACTCCTTTGAGAAGGGGAGGACAGAGTGCATCAGGGAGTTTGGTGTGGCTTACATGCGGCAAGGAGAAGGTGCAGCCCCAAACTGGCTTTCACTTCTAGAACCTTTTGCTATTGCGGGAGCAGCTGCTGGAGCTTTTCAACCGAGCTGCAAGAGTGAAAAGTGTGATGGCATGTCTATCTGAGAAGGAAGGTTCGGTGCCGCAGCCTGTTGTGCACAATTTATATGCTGATAAGAGAAGGGGGTGCTTTTGCAACGTTTTCCTTCCTGACACTTCTGTCTCTGTGAGCTTTAGCTGCTTGGACTCAGGGATACCGAAGGTATGTGAAAGTGACTGGGATGCGAGAATCATGTTGCACAGGGAACAGGGAAGGTCAGCAAATGTTTCCTGTCCTGGCACATCTCTCAGTCTGAACTGCAGCTGCAGATGCTTCACTTCCGCCAAGGACTCTGCCACCTTGAGAGAAGGATGCGCTCTATGGAGTTGAGAAAGAAAGTGCGTCTCACTAGCTTCTTTCCTCTACTTCATAGACAGCAAAGGGGCTATGAAAGGCAGCACTGGCTTTTTGTTCTAGGACTTCTTCTTTACAAGCAGCTGCTGGATGTTTGGAAGGGGGTTTGGGATATGCAAAAATGAGAGGCTAAGATGGTAAGAGGGTAAGATGGAAGTCATCTGGCAAAAGCAGAGCTCACAAAAGGGCCAGCTGAGAAAGCTCTTGCTGCCTACAACTTCAACTGCACCCCTCAAAGCAGCAGCACACACGCTGCTCTCGGCACTTTCCTTCTCAGCTCTACGCACCATCCTAAGCCTTGCCTCTCCCACACTCAGGATCCAAAGACAACGGCACCAGGGACTGCTCACACACTAAAGGCACCAGGAAAAAAGGCTCACCAGCTTGGCCTTTGCATTCCCGCTGACAGCTCCACAGCTTGAACCCAGAGAACTGCCTGCTGCCAACAGCCTTTCCAATCACTCTGAGCACCTCATGACAAGGAGTGTGGGGAATGAATCTCCAGCAGCCTCCTGCCCCAGGCTGTCCCCCGGGAGCAGCCCTGCTCCAGGCCGTGACTGCCACCTGCACAGCCAAAGGACCCAGAGCCGGTGTTACACACCACGGCTGTGCCTGACACAGAGACACCAGTGGCCACACAAGTGGCCATGGCACTGTCCACACACAGTCCCTGCTGCTGCTCCCCCAGCCGCTGGCACCAACTCCCAGCCACCCACTCCTAAAGCCACGGGGCCCACTGGGACACTGCGGGGGCTCGTGGAAGCCAGCGGCCATTGTGACACAGCGGGGCTGCACAGAGCCCACGGTGCTTTGTGACCCGTGGCTCCCAGGAGAGCCTTTGTGATGCTGGGGAACTACAAGGAAGCCTGGCTCCTCTGTGACACCACCACAGAAGCTCAGGGGAGCCCTGGAGACCGTGCTGATGCTATTGAACCTGATGCAACCCTGCCTCCTCTGTGACACCACAGAAGCTCTTGGAACCCTGGAGACCGTGGTGATGCTATGGAACCTGATGCAACCCTGCCTCCTCTGTGACACCACAGAACCTCTGGGAGCCCTGGAGACCGTGCTGATGCTATGGAACCTGATGCAACCCTGCCTCCACTGTGACACCACAGAAGCTCGGGGAGCTCTGCAGACCGTGGGGATGCTGGCGAAGCTGACGGAACCCTGGGCACCACAGTGACGCTATGGAACCTGGTGGAACCGAGGGGCCACAGTGACACTGTGGGGCCTTTTGGAAGCAACAGGACCCTGGTGGGAAGCCACGGGATGATTAATCCTGCACGAACCTGCTCCAGGTGGGCTCCTCTCTCCCGGCTTCCACAGGTGCTGCTAGGATCCCACTCCGGCACTGGCTTGGCACGGGCTGACGGCTTCCTTTGGCAATGGCTCTGCTCCAGGATGGCATGCTGCAGAGAATGCAGGTAGATTTTGTGCTCACTCCTGGCATGCAGCTGGACAATAAAGCCTGATCCAGCCCCCCCTCAGCATATGTCCGGCTCTGGCATTGGGGCGGGGCAACTTTGGGAGCAGCCCCAGCCCTGCTCCTGCTCCCGGCTGGGCACCCAGCTGCTGGGACACAGGTGTGTCCTGATGCCACCGTCTACTCCTTTGAGAAGGGGAGGACAGAGTGCATCAGGGAGTTTGGTGTGGCTTACATGCGGCAAGGAGAAGGTGCAGCCCCAAACTGGCTTTCACTTCTAGAACCTTTTGCTATTGCGGGAGCAGCTGCTGGAGCTTTTCAACCGAGCTGCAAGAGTGAAAAGTGTGATGGCATGTCTATCTGAGAAGGAAGGTTCGGTGCCGCAGCCTGTTGTGCACAATTTATATGCTGATAAGAGAAGGGGGTGCTTTTGCAACGTTTTCCTTCCTGACACTTCTGTCTCTGTGAGCTTTAGCTGCTTGGACTCAGGGATACCGAAGGTATGTGAAAGTGACTGGGATGCGAGAATCATGTTGCACAGGGAACAGGGAAGGTCAGCAAATGTTTCCTGTCCTGGCACATCTCTCAGTCTGAACTGCAGCTGCAGATGCTTCACTTCCGCCAAGGACTCTGCCACCTTGAGAGAAGGATGCGCTCTATGGAGTTGAGAAAGAAAGTGCGTCTCACTAGCTTCTTTCCTCTACTTCATAGACAGCAAAGGGGCTATGAAAGGCAGCACTGGCTTTTTGTTCTAGGACTTCTTCTTTACAAGCAGCTGCTGGATGTTTGGAAGGGGGTTTGGGATATGCAAAAATGAGAGGCTAAGATGGTAAGAGGGTAAGATGGAAGTCATCTGGCAAAAGCAGAGCTCACAAAAGGGCCAGCTGAGAAAGCTCTTGCTGCCTACAACTTCAACTGCACCCCTCAAAGCAGCAGCACACATGCTGCTCTCGGCACTTTCCTTCTCAGCTCTATGCACCATCCTAAGCCTTGCCTCTCCCACACTCAGGATCCAAAGACAACGGCACCAGGGACTGCTCACACACTAAAGGCACCAGGACAAAAGGCTCACCAGCTTGGCCTTTGCATTCCCGCTGACAGCTCCACAGCTTGAACCCAGAGAACTGCCTGCTGCCAACAGCCTTTCCAATCACTCTGAGCACCTCATGACAAGGAGTGTGGGGAATGAATCTCCAGCAGCCTCCTGCCCCAGGCTGTCCCCCGGGAGCAGCCCTGCTCCAGGCCGTGACTGCCACCTGCACAGCCAAAGGACCCAGAGCCGGTGTTACACACCACGGCTGTGCCTGGCACAGAGACACCAGTGGCCACACAAGTGGCCATGGCACTGTCCACACACAGTCCCTGCTGCTGCTCCCCCAGCCGCTGGCACCAACTCCCAGCCACCCACTCCTAAAGCCACGGGGCCCACTGGGACACTGCGGGGGCTCGTGGAAGCCAGCGGCCATTGTGACACAGCGGGGCTGCACAGAGCCCACGGTGCTTTGTGACCCGTGGCTCCCAGGAGAGCCTTTGTGATGCTGGGGAACTACAAGGAAGCCTGGCTCCTCTGTGACACCACCACAGAAGCTCAGGGGAGCCCTGGAGACCGTGCTGATGCTATTGAACCTGATGCAACCCTGCCTCCTCTGTGACACCACAGAACCTCTGGGAGCCCTGGAGACCGTGCTGATGCTATGGAACCTGATGCAACCCTGCCTCCACTGTGACACCACAGAAGCTCAGGGAGCCCTGGAGACTGTGGTGATGCTATGGAACCTGATGCAACCCTGCCTCCACTGTGACACCACAGAACCTCTGGGAGCCCTGGAGACCGTGCTGATGCTATGGAACCTGATGCAACCCTGCCTCCACTGTGACACCACAGAAGCTCGGGGAGCTCTGCAGACCGTGGGGATGCTGGCGAAGCTGATGGAACCCTGGGCACCACAGTGACGCTATGGAACCTGGTGGAACCGAGGGGCCACAGTGACACTGTGGGGCCTTTTGGAAGCAACAGGACCCTGGTGGGAAGCCACGGGATGATTAATCCTGCACGAACCTGCTCCAGGTGGGCTCCTCTCTCCCGGCTTCCACAGGTGCTGCTAGGATCCCACTCCGGCACTGGCTTGGCACGGGCTCACGGCTTCCTTTGGCAATGGCTCTGCTCCAGGATGGCATGCTGCAGAGAATGCAGGTAGATTTTGTGCTCACTCCTGGCATGCAGCTGGACAATAAAGCCTGATCCAGCCCCCCCTCAGCATATGTCCGGCTCTGGCATTGGGGCGGGGCAACTTTGGGAGCAGCCCCAGCCCTGCTCCTGCTCCCGGCTGGGCACCCAGCTGCTGGGACACAGGTGTGTCCTGATGCCACCGTCTACTCCTTTGAGAAGGGGAGGACAGAGTGCATCAGGGAGTTTGGTGTGGCTTACATGCGGCAAGGAGAAGGTGCAGCCCCAAACTGGCTTTCACTTCTAGAACCTTTTGCTATTGCGGGAGCAGCTGCTGGAGCTTTTCAACCGAGCTGCAAGAGTGAAAAGTGTGATGGCATGTCTATCTGAGAAGGAAGGTTCGGTGCCGCAGCCTGTTGTGCACAATTTATATGCTGATAAGAGAAGGGGGTGCTTTTGGAACGTTTTCCTTCCTGACACTTCTGTCTCTGTGAGCTTTAGCTGCTTGGACTCAGGGATACCGAAGGTATGTGAAAGTGACTGGGATGCGAGAATCATGTTGCACAGGGAACAGGGAAGGTCAGCAAATGTTTCCTGTCCTGGCACATCTCTCAGTCTGAACTGCAGCTGCAGATGCTTCACTTCCGCCAAGGACTCTGCCACCTTGAGAGAAGGATGCGCTCTATGGAGTTGGGAAAGAAAGTGCGTCTCACTAGCTTCTTTCCTCTACTTCATAGACAGCAAAGGGGCTATGAAAGGCAGCACTGGCTTTTTGTTCTAGGACTTCTTCTTTACAAGCAGCTGCTGGATGTTTGGAAGGGGGTTTGGGATATGCAAAAATGAGAGGCTAAGATGGTAAGAGGGTAAGATGGAAGTCATCTGGCAAAAGCAGAGCTCACAAAAGGGCCAGCTGAGAAAGCTCTTGCTGCCTACAACTTCAACTGCACCCCTCAAAGCAGCAGCACACACGCTGCTCTCGGCACTTTCCTTCTCAGCTCTACGCACCATCCTAAGCCTTGCCTCTCCCACACTCAGGATCCAAAGACAACGGCACCAGGGACTGCTCACACACTAAAGGCACCAGGACAAAAGGCTCACCAGCTTGGCCTTTGCATTCCCGCTGACAGCTCCACAGCTTGAACCCAGAGAACTGCCTGCTGCCAACAGCCTTTCCAATCACTCTGAGCACCTCATGACAAGGAGTGTGGGGAATGAATCTCCAGCAGCCTCCTGCCCCAGGCTGTCCCCCGGGAGCAGCCCTGCTCCAGGCCGTGACTGCCACCTGCACAGCCAAAGGACCCAGAGCCGGTGTTACACACCACGGCTGTGCCTGACACAGAGACACCAGTGGCCACACAAGTGGCCATGGCACTGTCCACACACAGTCCCTGCTGCTGCTCCCCCAGCCGCTGGCACCAACTCCCAGCCACCCACTCCTAAAGCCACGGGGCCCACTGGGACACTGCGGGGGCTCGTGGAAGCCAGCGGCCATTGTGACACAGCGGGGCTGCACAGAGCCCACGGTGCTTTGTGACCCGTGGCTCCCAGGAGAGCCTTTGTGATGCTGGGGAACTACAAGGAAGCCTGGCTCCTCTGTGACACCACCACAGAAGCTCAGGGGAGCCCTGGAGACCGTGCTGATGCTATTGAACCTGATGCAACCCTGCCTCCTCTGTGACACCACAGAAGCTCTTGGAACCCTGGAGACCGTGGTGATGCTATGGAACCTGATGCAACCCTGCCTCCTCTGTGACACCACAGAAGCTCAGGGAGCCCTGGAGACCGTGCTGATGCTATGGAACCTGATGCAACCCTGCCTCCACTGTGACACCACAGAAGCTCGGGGAGCTCTGCAGACCGTGGGGATGCTGGCGAAGCTGACGGAACCCTGGGCACCACAGTGACGCTATGGAACCTGGTGGAACCGAGGGGCCACAGTGACACTGTGGGGCCTTTTGGAAGCAACAGGACCCTGGTGGGAAGCCACGGGATGATTAATCCTGCACGAACCTGCTCCAGGTGGGCTCCTCTCTCCCGGCTTCCACAGGTGCTGCTAGGATCCCACTCCGGCACTGGCTTGGCACGGGCTCACGGCTTCCTTTGGCAATGGCTCTGCTCCAGGATGGCATGCTGCAGAGAATGCAGGTAGATTTTGTGCTCACTCCTGGCATGCAGCTGGACAATAAAGCCTGATCCAGCCCCCCCTCAGCATATGTCCGGCTCTGGCATTGGGGCGGGGCAACTTTGGGAGCAGCCCCAGCCCTGCTCCTGCTCCCGGCTGGGCACCCAGCTGCTGGGACACAGGTGTGTCCTGATGCCACCGTCTACTCCTTTGAGAAGGGGAGGACAGAGTGCATCAGGGAGTTTGGTGTGGCTTACATGCGGCAAGGAGAAGGTGCAGCCCCAAACTGGCTTTCACTTCTAGAACCTTTTGCTATTGCGGGAGCAGCTGCTGGAGCTTTTCAACCGAGCTGCAAGAGTGAAAAGTGTGATGGCATGTCTATCTGAGAAGGAAGGTTCGGTGCCGCAGCCTGTTGTGCACAATTTATATGCTGATAAGAGAAGGGGGTGCTTTTGCAACGTTTTCCTTCCTGACACTTCTGTCTCTGTGAGCTTTAGCTGCTTGGACTCAGGGGTACCGAAGGTATGTGAAAGTGACTGGGATGCGAGAATCATGTTGCACAGGGAACAGGGAAGGTCAGCAAATGTTTCCTGTCCTGGCACATCTCTCAGTCTGAACTGCAGCTGCAGATGCTTCACTTCCGCCAAGGACTCTGCCACCTTGAGAGAAGGATGCGCTCTATGGAGTTGAGAAAGAAAGTGCGTCTCACTAGCTTCTTTCCTCTACTTCATAGACAGCAAAGGGGCTATGAAAGGCAGCACTGGCTTTTTGTTCTAGGACTTCTTCTTTACAAGCAGCTGCTGGATGTTTGGAAGGGGGTTTGGGATATGCAAAAATGAGAGGCTAAGATGGTAAGAGGGTAAGATGGAAGTCATCTGGCAAAAGCAGAGCTCACAAAAGGGCCAGCTGAGAAAGCTCTTGCTGCCTACAACTTCAACTGCACCCCTCAAAGCAGCAGCACACACGCTGCTCTCGGCACTTTCCTTCTCAGCTCTACGCACCATCCTAAGCCTTGCCTCTCCCACACTCAGGATCCAAAGACAACGGCACCAGGGACTGCTCACACACTAAAGGCACCAGGACAAAAGGCTCACCAGCTTGGCCTTTGCATTCCCGCTGACAGCTCCACAGCTTGAACCCAGAGAACTGCCTGCTGCCAACAGCCTTTCCAATCACTCTGAGCACCTCATGACAAGGAGTGTGGGGAATGAATCTCCAGCAGCCTCCTGCCCCAGGCTGTCCCCCGGGAGCAGCCCTGCTCCAGGCCGTGACTGCCACCTGCACAGCCAAAGGACCCAGAGCCGGTGTTACACACCACGGCTGTGCCTGGCACAGAGACACCAGTGGCCACACAAGTGGCCATGGCACTGTCCACACACAGTCCCTGCTGCTGCTCCCCCAGCCGCTGGCACCAACTCCCAGCCACCCACTCCTAAAGCCACGGGGCCCACTGGGACACTGCGGGGGCTCGTGGAAGCCAGCGGCCATTGTGACACAGCGGGGCTGCACAGAGCCCACGGTGCTTTGTGACCCGTGGCTCCCAGGAGAGCCTTTGTGATGCTGGGGAACTACAAGGAAGCCTGGCTCCTCTGTGACACCACCACAGAAGCTCAGGGGAGCCCTGGAGACCGTGCTGATGCTATTGAACCTGATGCAACCCTGCCTCCTCTGTGACAACACAGAAGCTCTTGGAGCCCTGGAGACCGTGCTGATGCTATGGAACCTGATGCAACCCTGCCTCCTCTGTGACACCACAGAACCTCTGGGAGCCCTGGAGACCGTGCTGATGCTATGGAACCTGATGCAACCCTGCCTCCACTGTGACACCACAGAAGCTCAGGGAGCCCTGGAGACTGTGGTGATGCTATGGAACCTGATGCAACCCTGCCTCCACTGTGACACCACAGAACCTCTGGGAGCCCTGGAGACCGTGCTGATGCTATGGAACCTGATGCAACCCTGCCTCCACTGTGACACCACAGAAGCTCGGGGAGCTCTGCAGACCGTGGGGATGCTGGCGAAGCTGACGGAACCCTGGGCACCACAGTGACGCTATGGAACCTGGTGGAACCGAGGGGCCACAGTGACACTGTGGGGCCTTTTGGAAGCAACAGGACCCTGGTGGGAAGCCACGGGATGATTAATCCTGCACGAACCTGCTCCAGGTGGGCTCCTCTCTCCCGGCTTCCACAGGTGCTGCTAGGATCCCACTCCGGCACTGGCTTGGCACGGGCTCACGGCTTCCTTTGGCAATGGCTCTGCTCCAGGATGGCATGCTGCAGAGAATGCAGGTAGATTTTGTGCTCACTCCTGGCATGCAGCTGGACAATAAAGCCTGATCCAGCCCCCCCTCAGCATATGTCCGGCTCTGGCATTGGGGCGGGGCAACTTTGGGAGCAGCCCCAGCCCTGCTCCTGCTCCCGGCTGGGCACCCAGCTGCTGGGACACAGGTGTGTCCTGATGCCACCGTCTACTCCTTTGAGAAGGGGAGGACAGAGTGCATCAGGGAGTTTGGTGTGGCTTACATGCGGCAAGGAGAAGGTGCAGCCCCAAACTGGCTTTCACTTCTAGAACCTTTTGCTATTGCGGGAGCAGCTGCTGGAGCTTTTCAACCGAGCTGCAAGAGTGAAAAGTGTGATGGCATGTCTATCTGAGAAGGAAGGTTCGGTGCCGCAGCCTGTTGTGCACAATTTATATGCTGATAAGAGAAGGGGGTGCTTTTGCAACATTTTCCTTCCTGACACTTCTGTCTCTGTGAGCTTTAGCTGCTTGGACTCAGGGATACCGAAGGTATGTGAAAGTGACTGGGATGCGAGAATCATGTTGCACAGGGAACAGGGAAGGTCAGCAAATGTTTCCTGTCCTGGCACATCTCTCAGTCTGAACTGCAGCTGCAGATGCTTCACTTCCGCCAAGGACTCTGCCACCTTGAGAGAAGGATGCGCTCTATGGAGTTGAGAAAGAAAGTGCGTCTCACTAGCTTCTTTCCTCTACTTCATAGACAGCAAAGGGGCTATGAAAGGCAGCACTGGCTTTTTGTTCTAGGACTTCTTCTTTACAAGCAGCTGCTGGATGTTTGGAAGGGGGTTTGGGATATGCAAAAATGAGAGGCTAAGATGGTAAGAGGGTAAGATGGAAGTCATCTGGCAAAAGCAGAGCTCACAAAAGGGCCAGCTGAGAAAGCTCTTGCTGCCTACAACTTCAACTGCACCCCTCAAAGCAGCAGCACACACGCTGCTCTCGGCACTTTCCTTCTCAGCTCTACGCACCATCCTAAGCCTTGCCTCTCCCACACTCAGGATCCAAAGACAACGGCACCAGGGACTGCTCACACACTAAAGGCACCAGGACAAAAGGCTCACCAGCTTGGCCTTTGCATTCCCGCTGACAGCTCCACAGCTTGAACCCAGAGAACTGCCTGCTGCCAACAGCCTTTCCAATCACTCTGAGCACCTCATGACAAGGAGTGTGGGGAATGAATCTCCAGCAGCCTCCTGCCCCAGGCTGTCCCCCGGGAGCAGCCCTGCTCCAGGCCGTGACTGCCACCTGCACAGCCAAAGGACCCAGAGCCGGTGTTACACACCACGGCTGTGCCTGGCACAGAGACACCAGTGGCCACACAAGTGGCCATGGCACTGTCCACACACAGTCCCTGCTGCTGCTCCCCCAGCCGCTGGCACCAACTCCCAGCCACCCACTCCTAAAGCCACGGGGCCCACTGGGACACTGCGGGGGCTCGTGGAAGCCAGCGGCCATTGTGACACAGCGGGGCTGCACAGAGCCCACGGTGCTTTGTGACCCGTGGCTCCCAGGAGAGCCTTTGTGATGCTGGGGAACTACAAGGAAGCCTGGCTCCTCTGTGACACCACCACAGAAGCTCAGGGGAGCCCTGGAGACCGTGCTGATGCTATTGAACCTGATGCAACCCTGCCTCCTCTGTGACACCACAGAAGCTCTTGGAGCCCTGGAGACTGTGCTGATGCTATGGAACCTGATGCAACCCTGCCTCCACTGTGACACCACAGAAGCTCAGGGAGCCCTGGAGACTGTGGTGATGCTATGGAACCTGATGCAACCCTGCCTCCACTGTGACACCACAGAACCTCTGGGAGCCCTGGAGACCGTGCTGATGCTATGGAACCTGATGCAACCCTGCCTCCACTGTGACACCACAGAAGCTCGGGGAGCTCTGCAGACCGTGGGGATGCTGGCGAAGCTGACGGAACCCTGGGCACCACAGTGACGCTATGGAACCTGGTGGAACCGAGGGGCCACAGTGACACTGTGGGGCCTTTTGGAAGCAACAGGACCCTGGTGGGAAGCCACGGGATGATTAATCCTGCACGAACCTGCTCCAGGTGGGCTCCTCTCTCCCGGCTTCCACAGGTGCTGCTAGGATCCCACTCCGGCACTGGCTTGGCACGGGCTGACGGCTTCCTTTGGCAATGGCTCTGCTCCAGGATGGCATGCTGCAGAGAATGCAGGTAGATTTTGTGCTCACTCCTGGCATGCAGCTGGACAATAAAGCCTGATCCAGCCCCCCCTCAGCATATGTCCGGCTCTGGCATTGGGGCGGGGCAACTTTGGGAGCAGCCCCAGCCCTGCTCCTGCTCCCGGCTGGGCACCCAGCTGCTGGGACACAGGTGTGTCCTGATGCCACCGTCTACTCCTTTGAGAAGGGGAGGACAGAGTGCATCAGGGAGTTTGGTGTGGCTTACATGCGGCAAGGAGAAGGTGCAGCCCCAAACTGGCTTTCACTTCTAGAACCTTTTGCTATTGCGGGAGCAGCTGCTGGAGCTTTTCAACCGAGCTGCAAGAGTGAAAAGTGTGATGGCATGTCTATCTGAGAAGGAAGGTTCGGTGCCGCAGCCTGTTGTGCACAATTTATATGCTGATAAGAGAAGGGGGTGCTTTTGCAACGTTTTCCTTCCTGACACTTCTGTCTCTGTGAGCTTTAGCTGCTTGGACTCAGGGATACCGAAGGTATGTGAAAGTGACTGGGATGCGAGAATCATGTTGCACAGGGAACAGGGAAGGTCAGCAAATGTTTCCTGTCCTGGCACATCTCTCAGTCTGAACTGCAGCTGCAGATGCTTCACTTCCGCCAAGGACTCTGCCACCTTGAGAGAAGGATGCGCTCTATGGAGTTGAGAAAGAAAGTGCGTCTCACTAGCTTCTTTCCTCTACTTCATAGACAGCAAAGGGGCTATGAAAGGCAGCACTGGCTTTTTGTTCTAGGACTTCTTCTTTACAAGCAGCTGCTGGATGTTTGGAAGGGGGTTTGGGATATGCAAAAATGAGAGGCTAAGATGGTAAGAGGGTAAGATGGAAGTCATCTGGCAAAAGCAGAGCTCACAAAAGGGCCAGCTGAGAAAGCTCTTGCTGCCTACAACTTCAACTGCACCCCTCAAAGCAGCAGCACACACGCTGCTCTCGGCACTTTCCTTCTCAGCTCTACGCACCATCCTAAGCCTTGCCTCTCCCACACTCAGGATCCAAAGACAACGGCACCAGGGACTGCTCACACACTAAAGGCACCAGGACAAAAGGCTCACCAGCTTGGCCTTTGCATTCCCGCTGACAGCTCCACAGCTTGAACCCAGAGAACTGCCTGCTGCCAACAGCCTTTCCAATCACTCTGAGCACCTCATGACAAGGAGTGTGGGGAATGAATCTCCAGCAGCCTCCTGCCCCAGGCTGTCCCCCGGGAGCAGCCCTGCTCCAGGCCGTGACTGCCACCTGCACAGCCAAAGGACCCAGAGCCGGTGTTACACACCACGGCTGTGCCTGGCACAGAGACACCAGTGGCCACACAAGTGGCCATGGCACTGTCCACACACAGTCCCTGCTGCTGCTCCCCCAGCCGCTGGCACCAACTCCCAGCCACCCACTCCTAAAGCCACGGGGCCCACTGGGACACTGCGGGGGCTCGTGGAAGCCAGCGGCCATTGTGACACAGCGGGGCTGCACAGAGCCCACGGTGCTTTGTGACCCGTGGCTCCCAGGAGAGCCTTTGTGATGCTGGGGAACTACAAGGAAGCCTGCCTCCTCTGTGACACCACCACAGAAGCTCAGGGGAGCCCTGGAGACCGTGCTGATGCTATTGAACCTGATGCAACCCTGCCTCCTCTGTGACACCACAGAACCTCTGGGAGCCCTGGAGACCGTGCTGATGCTATGGAACCTGATGCAACCCTGCCTCCACTGTGACACCACAGAAGCTCAGGGAGCCCTGGAGACTGTGGTGATGCTATGGAACCTGATGCAACCCTGCCTCCACTGTGACACCACAGAACCTCTGGGAGCCCTGGAGACCGTGCTGATGCTATGGAACCTGATGCAACCCTGCCTCCACTGTGACACCACAGAAGCTCGGGGAGCTCTGCAGACCGTGGGGATGCTGGCGAAGCTGACGGAACCCTGGGCACCACAGTGACGCTATGGAACCTGGTGGAACCGAGGGGCCACAGTGACACTGTGGGGCCTTTTGGAAGCAACAGGACCCTGGTGGGAAGCCACGGGATGATTAATCCTGCACGAACCTGCTCCAGGTGGGCTCCTCTCTCCCGGCTTCCACAGGTGCTGCTAGGATCCCACTCCGGCACTGGCTTGGCACGGGCTCACGGCTTCCTTTGGCAATGGCTCTGCTCCAGGATGGCATGCTGCAGAGAATGCAGGTAGATTTTGTGCTCACTCCTGGCATGCAGCTGGACAATAAAGCCTGATCCAGCCCCCCCTCAGCATATGTCCGGCTCTGGCATTGGGGCGGGGCAACTTTGGGAGCAGCCCCAGCCCTGCTCCTGCTCCCGGCTGGGCACCCAGCTGCTGGGACACAGGTGTGTCCTGATGCCACCGTCTACTCCTTTGAGAAGGGGAGGACAGAGTGCATCAGGGAGTTTGGTGTGGCTTACATGCGGCAAGGAGAAGGTGCAGCCCCAAACTGGCTTTCACTTCTAGAACCTTTTGCTATTGCGGGAGCAGCTGCTGGAGCTTTTCAACCGAGCTGCAAGAGTGAAAAGTGTGATGGCATGTCTATCTGAGAAGGAAGGTTCGGTGCCGCAGCCTGTTGTGCACAATTTATATGCTGATAAGAGAAGGGGGTGCTTTTGCAACGTTTTCCTTCCTGACACTTCTGTCTCTGTGAGCTTTAGCTGCTTGGACTCAGGGGTACCGAAGGTATGTGAAAGTGACTGGGATGCGAGAATCATGTTGCACAGGGAACAGGGAAGGTCAGCAAATGTTTCCTGTCCTGGCACATCTCTCAGTCTGAACTGCAGCTGCAGATGCTTCACTTCCGCCAAGGACTCTGCCACCTTGAGAGAAGGATGCGCTCTATGGAGTTGAGAAAGAAAGTGCGTCTCACTAGCTTCTTTCCTCTACTTCATAGACAGCAAAGGGGCTATGAAAGGCAGCACTGGCTTTTTGTTCTAGGACTTCTTCTTTACAAGCAGCTGCTGGATGTTTGGAAGGGGGTTTGGGATATGCAAAAATGAGAGGCTAAGATGGTAAGAGGGTAAGATGGAAGTCATCTGGCAAAAGCAGAGCTCACAAAAGGGCCAGCTGAGAAAGCTCTTGCTGCCTACAACTTCAACTGCACCCCTCAAAGCAGCAGCACACACGCTGCTCTCGGCACTTTCCTTCTCAGCTCTACGCACCATCCTAAGCCTTGCCTCTCCCACACTCAGGATCCAAAGACAACGGCACCAGGGACTGCTCACACACTAAAGGCACCAGGACAAAAGGCTCACCAGCTTGGCCTTTGCATTCCCGCTGACAGCTCCACAGCTTGAACCCAGAGAACTGCCTGCTGCCAACAGCCTTTCCAATCACTCTGAGCACCTCATGACAAGGAGTGTGGGGAATGAATCTCCAGCAGCCTCCTGCCCCAGGCTGTCCCCCGGGAGCAGCCCTGCTCCAGGCTGTGACTGCCACCTGCACAGCCAAAGGACCCAGAGCCGGTGTTACACACCACGGCTGTGCCTGGCACAGAGACACCAGTGGCCACACAAGTGGCCATGGCACTGTCCACACACAGTCCCTGCTGCTGCTCCCCCAGCCGCTGGCACCAACTCCCAGCCACCCACTCCTAAAGCCACGGGGCCCACTGGGACACTGCGGGGGCTCGTGGAAGCCAGCGGCCATTGTGACACAGCGGGGCTGCACAGAGCCCACGGTGCTTTGTGACCCGTGGCTCCCAGGAGAGCCTTTGTGATGCTGGGGAACTACAAGGAAGCCTGGCTCCTCTGTGACACCACCACAGAAGCTCAGGGGAGCCCTGGAGACCGTGCTGATGCTATTGAACCTGATGCAACCCTGCCTCCTCTGTGACACCACAGAACCTCTGGGAGCCCTGGAGACCGTGCTGATGCTATGGAACCTGATGCAACCCTGCCTCCACTGTGACACCACAGAAGCTCAGGGAGCCCTGGAGACTGTGGTGATGCTATGGAACCTGATGCAACCCTGCCTCCACTGTGACACCACAGAACCTCTGGGAGCCCTGGAGACCGTGCTGATGCTATGGAACCTGATGCAACCCTGCCTCCACTGTGACACCACAGAAGCTCGGGGAGCTCTGCAGACCGTGGGGATGCTGGCGAAGCTGACGGAACCCTGGGCACCACAGTGACGCTATGGAACCTGGTGGAACCGAGGGGCCACAGTGACACTGTGGGGCCTTTTGGAAGCAACAGGACCCTGGTGGGAAGCCACGGGATGATTAATCCTGCACGAACCTGCTCCAGGTGGGCTCCTCTCTCCCGGCTTCCACAGGTGCTGCTAGGATCCCACTCCGGCACTGGCTTGGCACGGGCTCACGGCTTCCTTTGGCAATGGCTCTGCTCCAGGATGGCATGCTGCAGAGAATGCAGGTAGATTTTGTGCTCACTCCTGGCATGCAGCTGGACAATAAAGCCTGATCCAGCCCC
The DNA here is from genome assembly GCF_041296385.1 of Aphelocoma coerulescens. Lineage (NCBI taxonomy): Eukaryota > Metazoa > Chordata > Aves > Passeriformes > Corvidae > Aphelocoma > Aphelocoma coerulescens. Next base: position 12,719 of record NW_027183677.1, on the reverse strand, counting down.
CCCTCAGCATATGTCCGGCTCTGGCATTGGGGCGGGGCAACTTTGGGAGCAGCCCCAGCCCTGCTCCTGCTCCCGGCTGGGCACCCAGCTGCTGGGACACAGGTGTGTCCTGATGCCACCGTCTACTCCTTTGAGAAGGGGAGGACAGAGTGCATCAGGGAGTTTGGTGTGGCTTACATGCGGCAAGGAGAAGGTGCAGCCCCAAACTGGCTTTCACTTCTAGAACCTTTTGCTATTGCGGGAGCAGCTGCTGGAGCTTTTCAACCGAGCTGCAAGAGTGAAAAGTGTGATGGCATGTCTATCTGAGAAGGAAGGTTCGGTGCCGCAGCCTGTTGTGCACAATTTATATGCTGATAAGAGAAGGGGGTGCTTTTGGAACGTTTTCCTTCCTGACACTTCTGTCTCTGTGAGCTTTAGCTGCTTGGACTCAGGGATACCGAAGGTATGTGAAAGTGACTGGGATGCGAGAATCATGTTGCACAGGGAACAGGGAAGGTCAGCAAATGTTTCCTGTCCTGGCACATCTCTCAGTCTGAACTGCAGCTGCAGATGCTTCACTTCCGCCAAGGACTCTGCCACCTTGAGAGAAGGATGCGCTCTATGGAGTTGAGAAAGAAAGTGCGTCTCACTAGCTTCTTTCCTCTACTTCATAGACAGCAAAGGGGCTATGAAAGGCAGCACTGGCTTTTTGTTCTAGGACTTCTTCTTTACAAGCAGCTGCTGGATGTTTGGAAGGGGGTTTGGGATATGCAAAAATGAGAGGCTAAGATGGTAAGAGGGTAAGATGGAAGTCATCTGGCAAAAGCAGAGCTCACAAAAGGGCCAGCTGAGAAAGCTCTTGCTGCCTACAACTTCAACTGCACCCCTCAAAGCAGCAGCACACACGCTGCTCTCGGCACTTTCCTTCTCAGCTCTACGCACCATCCTAAGCCTTGCCTCTCCCACACTCAGGATCCAAAGACAACGGCACCAGGGACTGCTCACACACTAAAGGCACCAGGACAAAAGGCTCACCAGCTTGGCCTTTGCATTCCCGCTGACAGCTCCACAGCTTGAACCCAGAGAACTGCCTGCTGCCAACAGCCTTTCCAATCACTCTGAGCACCTCATGACAAGGAGTGTGGGGAATGAATCTCCAGCAGCCTCCTGCCCCAGGCTGTCCCCCGGGAGCAGCCCTGCTCCAGGCTGTGACTGCCACCTGCACAGCCAAAGGACCCAGAGCCGGTGTTACACACCACGGCTGTGCCTGGCACAGAGACACCAGTGGCCACACAAGTGGCCATGGCACTGTCCACACACAGTCCCTGCTGCTGCTCCCCCAGCCGCTGGCACCAACTCCCAGCCACCCACTCCTAAAGCCACGGGGCCCACTGGGACACTGCGGGGGCTCGTGGAAGCCAGCGGCCATTGTGACACAGCGGGGCTGCACAGAGCCCACGGTGCTTTGTGACCCGTGGCTCCCAGGAGAGCCTTTGTGATGCTGGGGAACTACAAGGAAGCCTGGCTCCTCTGTGACACCACCACAGAAGCTCAGGGGAGCCCTGGAGACCGTGCTGATGCTATTGAACCTGATGCAACCCTGCCTCCTCTGTGACACCACAGAACCTCTGGGAGCCCTGGAGACCGTGCTGATGCTATGGAACCTGATGCAACCCTGCCTCCACTGTGACACCACAGAAGCTCAGGGAGCCCTGGAGACTGTGGTGATGCTATGGAACCTGATGCAACCCTGCCTCCACTGTGACACCACAGAACCTCTGGGAGCCCTGGAGACCGTGCTGATGCTATGGAACCTGATGCAACCCTGCCTCCACTGTGACACCACAGAAGCTCGGGGAGCTCTGCAGACCGTGGGGATGCTGGCGAAGCTGACGGAACCCTGGGCACCACAGTGACGCTATGGAACCTGGTGGAACCGAGGGGCCACAGTGACACTGTGGGGCCTTTTGGAAGCAACAGGACCCTGGTGGGAAGCCACGGGATGATTAATCCTGCACGAACCTGCTCCAGGTGGGCTCCTCTCTCCCGGCTTCCACAGGTGCTGCTAGGATCCCACTCCGGCACTGGCTTGGCACGGGCTCACGGCTTCCTTTGGCAATGGCTCTGCTCCAGGATGGCATGCTGCAGAGAATGCAGGTAGATTTTGTGCTCACTCCTGGCATGCAGCTGGACAATAAAGCCTGATCCAGCCCCCCCTCAGCATATGTCCGGCTCTGGCATTGGGGCGGGGCAACTTTGGGAGCAGCCCCAGCCCTGCTCCTGCTCCCGGCTGGGCACCCAGCTGCTGGGACACAGGTGTGTCCTGATGCCACCGTCTACTCCTTTGAGAAGGGGAGGACAGAGTGCATCAGGGAGTTTGGTGTGGCTTACATGCGGCAAGGAGAAGGTGCAGCCCCAAACTGGCTTTCACTTCTAGAACCTTTTGCTATTGCGGGAGCAGCTGCTGGAGCTTTTCAACCGAGCTGCAAGAGTGAAAAGTGTGATGGCATGTCTATCTGAGAAGGAAGGTTCGGTGCCGCAGCCTGTTGTGCACAATTTATATGCTGATAAGAGAAGGGGGTGCTTTTGCAACGTTTTCCTTCCTGACACTTCTGTCTCTGTGAGCTTTAGCTGCTTGGACTCAGGGGTACCGAAGGTATGTGAAAGTGACTGGGATGCGAGAATCATGTTGCACAGGGAACAGGGAAGGTCAGCAAATGTTTCCTGTCCTGGCACATCTCTCAGTCTGAACTGCAGCTGCAGATGCTTCACTTCCGCCAAGGACTCTGCCACCTTGAGAGAAGGATGCGCTCTATGGAGTTGAGAAAGAAAGTGCGTCTCACTAGCTTCTTTCCTCTACTTCATAGACAGCAAAGGGGCTATGAAAGGCAGCACTGGCTTTTTGTTCTAGGACTTCTTCTTTACAAGCAGCTGCTGGATGTTTGGAAGGGGGTTTGGGATATGCAAAAATGAGAGGCTAAGATGGTAAGAGGGTAAGATGGAAGTCATCTGGCAAAAGCAGAGCTCACAAAAGGGCCAGCTGAGAAAGCTCTTGCTGCCTACAACTTCAACTGCACCCCTCAAAGCAGCAGCACACACGCTGCTCTCGGCACTTTCCTTCTCAGCTCTACGCACCATCCTAAGCCTTGCCTCTCCCACACTCAGGATCCAAAGACAACGGCACCAGGGACTGCTCACACACTAAAGGCACCAGGACAAAAGGCTCACCAGCTTGGCCTTTGCATTCCCGCTGACAGCTCCACAGCTTGAACCCAGAGAACTGCCTGCTGCCAACAGCCTTTCCAATCACTCTGAGCACCTCATGACAAGGAGTGTGGGGAATGAATCTCCAGCAGCCTCCTGCCCCAGGCTGTCCCCCGGGAGCAGCCCTGCTCCAGGCCGTGACTGCCACCTGCACAGCCAAAGGACCCAGAGCCGGTGTTACACACCACGGCTGTGCCTGGCACAGAGACACCAGTGGCCACACAAGTGGCCATGGCACTGTCCACACACAGTCCCTGCTGCTGCTCCCCCAGCCGCTGGCACCAACTCCCAGCCACCCACTCCTAAAGCCACGGGGCCCACTGGGACACTGCGGGGGCTCGTGGAAGCCAGCGGCCATTGTGACACAGCGGGGCTGCACAGAGCCCACGGTGCTTTGTGACCCGTGGCTCCCAGGAGAGCCTTTGTGATGCTGGGGAACTACAAGGAAGCCTGGCTCCTCTGTGACACCACCACAGAAGCTCAGGGGAGCCCTGGAGACCGTGCTGATGCTATTGAACCTGATGCAACCCTGCCTCCTCTGTGACACCACAGAACCTCTGGGAGCCCTGGAGACCGTGCTGATGCTATGGAACCTGATGCAACCCTGCCTCCACTGTGACACCACAGAAGCTCAGGGAGCCCTGGAGACTGTGGTGATGCTATGGAACCTGATGCAACCCTGCCTCCACTGTGACACCACAGAACCTCTGGGAGCCCTGGAGACCGTGCTGATGCTATGGAACCTGATGCAACCCTGCCTCCACTGTGACACCACAGAAGCTCGGGGAGCTCTGCAGACCGTGGGGATGCTGGCGAAGCTGACGGAACCCTGGGCACCACAGTGACGCTATGGAACCTGGTGGAACCGAGGGGCCACAGTGACACTGTGGGGCCTTTTGGAAGCAACAGGACCCTGGTGGGAAGCCACGGGATGATTAATCCTGCACGAACCTGCTCCAGGTGGGCTCCTCTCTCCCGGCTTCCACAGGTGCTGCTAGGATCCCACTCCGGCACTGGCTTGGCACGGGCTGACGGCTTCCTTTGGCAATGGCTCTGCTCCAGGATGGCATGCTGCAGAGAATGCAGGTAGATTTTGTGCTCACTCCTGGCATGCAGCTGGACAATAAAGCCTGATCCAGCCCCCCCTCAGCATATGTCCGGCTCTGGCATTGGGGCGGGGCAACTTTGGGAGCAGCCCCAGCCCTGCTCCTGCTCCCGGCTGGGCACCCAGCTGCTGGGACACAGGTGTGTCCTGATGCCACCGTCTACTCCTTTGAGAAGGGGAGGACAGAGTGCATCAGGGAGTTTGGTGTGGCTTACATGCGGCAAGGAGAAGGTGCAGCCCCAAACTGGCTTTCACTTCTAGAACCTTTTGCTATTGCGGGAGCAGCTGCTGGAGCTTTTCAACCGAGCTGCAAGAGTGAAAAGTGTGATGGCATGTCTATCTGAGAAGGAAGGTTCGGTGCCGCAGCCTGTTGTGCACAATTTATATGCTGATAAGAGAAGGGGGTGCTTTTGGAACGTTTTCCTTCCTGACACTTCTGTCTCTGTGAGCTTTAGCTGCTTGGACTCAGGGATACCGAAGGTATGTGAAAGTGACTGGGATGCGAGAATCATGTTGCACAGGGAACAGGGAAGGTCAGCAAATGTTTCCTGTCCTGGCACATCTCTCAGTCTGAACTGCAGCTGCAGATGCTTCACTTCCGCCAAGGACTCTGCCACCTTGAGAGAAGGATGCGCTCTATGGAGTTGAGAAAGAAAGTGCGTCTCACTAGCTTCTTTCCTCTACTTCATAGACAGCAAAGGGGCTATGAAAGGCAGCACTGGCTTTTTGTTCTAGGACTTCTTCTTTACAAGCAGCTGCTGGATGTTTGGAAGGGGGTTTGGGATATGCAAAAATGAGAGGCTAAGATGGTAAGAGGGTAAGATGGAAGTCATCTGGCAAAAGCAGAGCTCACAAAAGGGCCAGCTGAGAAAGCTCTTGCTGCCTACAACTTCAACTGCACCCCTCAAAGCAGCAGCACACACGCTGCTCTCGGCACTTTCCTTCTCAGCTCTACGCACCATCCTAAGCCTTGCCTCTCCCACACTCAGGATCCAAAGACAACGGCACCAGGGACTGCTCACACACTAAAGGCACCAGGACAAAAGGCTCACCAGCTTGGCCTTTGCATTCCCGCTGACAGCTCCACAGCTTGAACCCAGAGAACTGCCTGCTGCCAACAGCCTTTCCAATCACTCTGAGCACCTCATGACAAGGAGTGTGGGGAATGAATCTCCAGCAGCCTCCTGCCCCAGGCTGTCCCCCGGGAGCAGCCCTGCTCCAGGCCGTGACTGCCACCTGCACAGCCAAAGGACCCAGAGCCGGTGTTACACACCACGGCTGTGCCTGGCACAGAGACACCAGTGGCCACACAAGTGGCCATGGCACTGTCCACACACAGTCCCTGCTGCTGCTCCCCCAGCCGCTGGCACCAACTCCCAGCCACCCACTCCTAAAGCCACGGGGCCCACTGGGACACTGCGGGGGCTCGTGGAAGCCAGCGGCCATTGTGACACAGCGGGGCTGCACAGAGCCCACGGTGCTTTGTGACCCGTGGCTCCCAGGAGAGCCTTTGTGATGCTGGGGAACTACAAGGAAGCCTGCCTCCTCTGTGACACCACCACAGAAGCTCAGGGGAGCCCTGGAGACCGTGCTGATGCTATTGAACCTGATGCAACCCTGCCTCCTCTGTGACACCACAGAACCTCTGGGAGCCCTGGAGACCGTGCTGATGCTATGGAACCTGATGCAACCCTGCCTCCACTGTGACACCACAGAAGCTCAGGGAGCCCTGGAGACTGTGGTGATGCTATGGAACCTGATGCAACCCTGCCTCCACTGTGACACCACAGAACCTCTGGGAGCCCTGGAGACCGTGCTGATGCTATGGAACCTGATGCAACCCTGCCTCCACTGTGACACCACAGAAGCTCGGGGAGCTCTGCAGACCGTGGGGATGCTGGCGAAGCTGACGGAACCCTGGGCACCACAGTGACGCTATGGAACCTGGTGGAACCGAGGGGCCACAGTGACACTGTGGGGCCTTTTGGAAGCAACAGGACCCTGGTGGGAAGCCACGGGATGATTAATCCTGCACGAACCTGCTCCAGGTGGGCTCCTCTCTCCCGGCTTCCACAGGTGCTGCTAGGATCCCACTCCGGCACTGGCTTGGCACGGGCTCACGGCTTCCTTTGGCAATGGCTCTGCTCCAGGATGGCATGCTGCAGAGAATGCAGGTAGATTTTGTGCTCACTCCTGGCATGCAGCTGGACAATAAAGCCTGATCCAGCCCCCCCTCAGCATATGTCCGGCTCTGGCATTGGGGCGGGGCAACTTTGGGAGCAGCCCCAGCCCTGCTCCTGCTCCCGGCTGGGCACCCAGCTGCTGGGACACAGGTGTGTCCTGATGCCACCGTCTACTCCTTTGAGAAGGGGAGGACAGAGTGCATCAGGGAGTTTGGTGTGGCTTACATGCGGCAAGGAGAAGGTGCAGCCCCAAACTGGCTTTCACTTCTAGAACCTTTTGCTATTGCGGGAGCAGCTGCTGGAGCTTTTCAACCGAGCTGCAAGAGTGAAAAGTGTGATGGCATGTCTATCTGAGAAGGAAGGTTCGGTGCCGCAGCCTGTTGTGCACAATTTATATGCTGATAAGAGAAGGGGGTGCTTTTGCAACGTTTTCCTTCCTGACACTTCTGTCTCTGTGAGCTTTAGCTGCTTGGACTCAGGGGTACCGAAGGTATGTGAAAGTGACTGGGATGCGAGAATCATGTTGCACAGGGAACAGGGAAGGTCAGCAAATGTTTCCTGTCCTGGCACATCTCTCAGTCTGAACTGCAGCTGCAGATGCTTCACTTCCGCCAAGGACTCTGCCACCTTGAGAGAAGGATGCGCTCTATGGAGTTGAGAAAGAAAGTGCGTCTCACTAGCTTCTTTCCTCTACTTCATAGACAGCAAAGGGGCTATGAAAGGCAGCACTGGCTTTTTGTTCTAGGACTTCTTCTTTACAAGCAGCTGCTGGATGTTTGGAAGGGGGTTTGGGATATGCAAAAATGAGAGGCTAAGATGGTAAGAGGGTAAGATGGAAGTCATCTGGCAAAAGCAGAGCTCACAAAAGGGCCAGCTGAGAAAGCTCTTGCTGCCTACAACTTCAACTGCACCCCTCAAAGCAGCAGCACACACGCTGCTCTCGGCACTTTCCTTCTCAGCTCTACGCACCATCCTAAGCCTTGCCTCTCCCACACTCAGGATCCAAAGACAACGGCACCAGGGACTGCTCACACACTAAAGGCACCAGGACAAAAGGCTCACCAGCTTGGCCTTTGCATTCCCGCTGACAGCTCCACAGCTTGAACCCAGAGAACTGCCTGCTGCCAACAGCCTTTCCAATCACTCTGAGCACCTCATGACAAGGAGTGTGGGGAATGAATCTCCAGCAGCCTCCTGCCCCAGGCTGTCCCCCGGGAGCAGCCCTGCTCCAGGCTGTGACTGCCACCTGCACAGCCAAAGGACCCAGAGCCGGTGTTACACACCACGGCTGTGCCTGGCACAGAGACACCAGTGGCCACACAAGTGGCCATGGCACTGTCCACACACAGTCCCTGCTGCTGCTCCCCCAGCCGCTGGCACCAACTCCCAGCCACCCACTCCTAAAGCCACGGGGCCCACTGGGACACTGCGGGGGCTCGTGGAAGCCAGCGGCCATTGTGACACAGCGGGGCTGCACAGAGCCCACGGTGCTTTGTGACCCGTGGCTCCCAGGAGAGCCTTTGTGATGCTGGGGAACTACAAGGAAGCCTGCCTCCTCTGTGACACCACCACAGAAGCTCAGGGGAGCCCTGGAGACCGTGCTGATGCTATTGAACCTGATGCAACCCTGCCTCCTCTGTGACACCACAGAACCTCTGGGAGCCCTGGAGACCGTGCTGATGCTATGGAACCTGATGCAACCCTGCCTCCACTGTGACACCACAGAAGCTCAGGGAGCCCTGGAGACTGTGGTGATGCTATGGAACCTGATGCAACCCTGCCTCCACTGTGACACCACAGAACCTCTGGGAGCCCTGGAGACCGTGCTGATGCTATGGAACCTGATGCAACCCTGCCTCCACTGTGACACCACAGAAGCTCGGGGAGCTCTGCAGACCGTGGGGATGCTGGCGAAGCTGACGGAACCCTGGGCACCACAGTGACGCTATGGAACCTGGTGGAACCGAGGGGCCACAGTGACACTGTGGGGCCTTTTGGAAGCAACAGGACCCTGGTGGGAAGCCACGGGATGATTAATCCTGCACGAACCTGCTCCAGGTGGGCTCCTCTCTCCCGGCTTCCACAGGTGCTGCTAGGATCCCACTCCGGCACTGGCTTGGCACGGGCTCACGGCTTCCTTTGGCAATGGCTCTGCTCCAGGATGGCATGCTGCAGAGAATGCAGGTAGATTTTGTGCTCACTCCTGGCATGCAGCTGGACAATAAAGCCTGATCCAGCCCCCCCTCAGCATATGTCCGGCTCTGGCATTGGGGCGGGGCAACTTTGGGAGCAGCCCCAGCCCTGCTCCTGCTCCCGGCTGGGCACCCAGCTGCTGGGACACAGGTGTGTCCTGATGCCACCGTCTACTCCTTTGAGAAGGGGAGGACAGAGTGCATCAGGGAGTTTGGTGTGGCTTACATGCGGCAAGGAGAAGGTGCAGCCCCAAACTGGCTTTCACTTCTAGAACCTTTTGCTATTGCGGGAGCAGCTGCTGGAGCTTTTCAACCGAGCTGCAAGAGTGAAAAGTGTGATGGCATGTCTATCTGAGAAGGAAGGTTCGGTGCCGCAGCCTGTTGTGCACAATTTATATGCTGATAAGAGAAGGGGGTGCTTTTGGAACGTTTTCCTTCCTGACACTTCTGTCTCTGTGAGCTTTAGCTGCTTGGACTCAGGGATACCGAAGGTATGTGAAAGTGACTGGGATGCGAGAATCATGTTGCACAGGGAACAGGGAAGGTCAGCAAATGTTTCCTGTCCTGGCACATCTCTCAGTCTGAACTGCAGCTGCAGATGCTTCACTTCCGCCAAGGACTCTGCCACCTTGAGAGAAGGATGCGCTCTATGGAGTTGAGAAAGAAAGTGCGTCTCACTAGCTTCTTTCCTCTACTTCATAGACAGCAAAGGGGCTATGAAAGGCAGCACTGGCTTTTTGTTCTAGGACTTCTTCTTTACAAGCAGCTGCTGGATGTTTGGAAGGGGGTTTGGGATATGCAAAAATGAGAGGCTAAGATGGTAAGAGGGTAAGATGGAAGTCATCTGGCAAAAGCAGAGCTCACAAAAGGGCCAGCTGAGAAAGCTCTTGCTGCCTACAACTTCAACTGCACCCCTCAAAGCAGCAGCACACACGCTGCTCTCGGCACTTTCCTTCTCAGCTCTACGCACCATCCTAAGCCTTGCCTCTCCCACACTCAGGATCCAAAGACAACGGCACCAGGGACTGCTCACACACTAAAGGCACCAGGACAAAAGGCTCACCAGCTTGGCCTTTGCATTCCCGCTGACAGCTCCACAGCTTGAACCCAGAGAACTGCCTGCTGCCAACAGCCTTTCCAATCACTCTGAGCACCTCATGACAAGGAGTGTGGGGAATGAATCTCCAGCAGCCTCCTGCCCCAGGCTGTCCCCCGGGAGCAGCCCTGCTCCAGGCTGTGACTGCCACCTGCACAGCCAAAGGACCCAGAGCCGGTGTTACACACCACGGCTGTGCCTGGCACAGAGACACCAGTGGCCACACAAGTGGCCATGGCACTGTCCACACACAGTCCCTGCTGCTGCTCCCCCAGCCGCTGGCACCAACTCCCAGCCACCCACTCCTAAAGCCACGGGGCCCACTGGGACACTGCGGGGGCTCGTGGAAGCCAGCGGCCATTGTGACACAGCGGGGCTGCACAGAGCCCACGGTGCTTTGTGACCCGTGGCTCCCAGGAGAGCCTTTGTGATGCTGGGGAACTACAAGGAAGCCTGGCTCCTCTGTGACACCACCACAGAAGCTCAGGGGAGCCCTGGAGACCGTGCTGATGCTATTGAACCTGATGCAACCCTGCCTCCTCTGTGACACCACAGAACCTCTGGGAGCCCTGGAGACCGTGCTGATGCTATGGAACCTGATGCAACCCTGCCTCCACTGTGACACCACAGAAGCTCAGGGAGCCCTGGAGACTGTGGTGATGCTATGGAACCTGATGCAACCCTGCCTCCACTGTGACACCACAGAACCTCTGGGAGCCCTGGAGACCGTGCTGATGCTATGGAACCTGATGCAACCCTGCCTCCACTGTGACACCACAGAAGCTCGGGGAGCTCTGCAGACCGTGGGGATGCTGGCGAAGCTGACGGAACCCTGGGCACCACAGTGACGCTATGGAACCTGGTGGAACCGAGGGGCCACAGTGACACTGTGGGGCCTTTTGGAAGCAACAGGACCCTGGTGGGAAGCCACGGGATGATTAATCCTGCACGAACCTGCTCCAGGTGGGCTCCTCTCTCCCGGCTTCCACAGGTGCTGCTAGGATCCCACTCCGGCACTGGCTTGGCACGGGCTCACGGCTTCCTTTGGCAATGGCTCTGCTCCAGGATGGCATGCTGCAGAGAATGCAGGTAGATTTTGTGCTCACTCCTGGCATGCAGCTGGACAATAAAGCCTGATCCAGCCCCCCCTCAGCATATGTCCGGCTCTGGCATTGGGGCGGGGCAACTTTGGGAGCAGCCCCAGCCCTGCTCCTGCTCCCGGCTGGGCACCCAGCTGCTGGGACACAGGTGTGTCCTGATGCCACCGTCTACTCCTTTGAGAAGGGGAGGACAGAGTGCATCAGGGAGTTTGGTGTGGCTTACATGCGGCAAGGAGAAGGTGCAGCCCCAAACTGGCTTTCACTTCTAGAACCTTTTGCTATTGCGGGAGCAGCTGCTGGAGCTTTTCAACCGAGCTGCAAGAGTGAAAAGTGTGATGGCATGTCTATCTGAGAAGGAAGGTTCGGTGCCGCAGCCTGTTGTGCACAATTTATATGCTGATAAGAGAAGGGGGTGCTTTTGCAACGTTTTCCTTCCTGACACTTCTGTCTCTGTGAGCTTTAGCTGCTTGGACTCAGGGGTACCGAAGGTATGTGAAAGTGACTGGGATGCGAGAATCATGTTGCACAGGGAACAGGGAAGGTCAGCAAATGTTTCCTGTCCTGGCACATCTCTCAGTCTGAACTGCAGCTGCAGATGCTTCACTTCCGCCAAGGACTCTGCCACCTTGAGAGAAGGATGCGCTCTATGGAGTTGAGAAAGAAAGTGCGTCTCACTAGCTTCTTTCCTCTACTTCATAGACAGCAAAGGGGCTATGAAAGGCAGCACTGGCTTTTTGTTCTAGGACTTCTTCTTTACAAGCAGCTGCTGGATGTTTGGAAGGGGGTTTGGGATATGCAAAAATGAGAGGCTAAGATGGTAAGAGGGTAAGATGGAAGTCATCTGGCAAAAGCAGAGCTCACAAAAGGGCCAGCTGAGAAAGCTCTTGCTGCCTACAACTTCAACTGCACCCCTCAAAGCAGCAGCACACACGCTGCTCTCGGCACTTTCCTTCTCAGCTCTACGCACCATCCTAAGCCTTGCCTCTCCCACACTCAGGATCCAAAGACAACGGCACCAGGGACTGCTCACACACTAAAGGCACCAGGACAAAAGGCTCACCAGCTTGGCCTTTGCATTCCCGCTGACAGCTCCACAGCTTGAACCCAGAGAACTGCCTGCTGCCAACAGCCTTTCCAATCACTCTGAGCACCTCATGACAAGGAGTGTGGGGAATGAATCTCCAGCAGCCTCCTGCCCCAGGCTGTCCCCCGGGAGCAGCCCTGCTCCAGGCCGTGACTGCCACCTGCACAGCCAAAGGACCCAGAGCCGGTGTTACACACCACGGCTGTGCCTGGCACAGAGACACCAGTGGCCACACAAGTGGCCATGGCACTGTCCACACACAGTCCCTGCTGCTGCTCCCCCAGCCGCTGGCACCAACTCCCAGCCACCCACTCCTAAAGCCACGGGGCCCACTGGGACACTGCGGGGGCTCGTGGAAGCCAGCGGCCATTGTGACACAGCGGGGCTGCACAGAGCCCACGGTGCTTTGTGACCCGTGGCTCCCAGGAGAGCCTTTGTGATGCTGGGGAACTACAAGGAAGCCTGGCTCCTCTGTGACACCACCACAGAAGCTCAGGGGAGCCCTGGAGACCGTGCTGATGCTATGGAACCTGATGCAACCCTGCCTCCTCTGTGACACCACAGAACCTCTGGGAGCCCTGGAGACCGTGCTGATGCTATGGAACCTGATGCAACCCTGCCTCCACTGTGACACCACAGAAGCTCAGGGAGCCCTGGAGACTGTGGTGATGCTATGGAACCTGATGCAACCCTGCCTCCACTGTGACACCACAGAA